>NC_088295.1:52406664-52584503 GCF_032854445.1 Liolophura sinensis
GAGTATGGCGTTAACCACCAATCAAATAAATAGAAAATAAATACATTTGCCAACAGTCAATTTACAACACAATTGAACACAGATTAAGAAGAATTCTCATTTCAAAATATTCTGGTCATAATACTTTACGCCAAAGTTTTTGGTTTGAAAGGAGAAGGGATTGGACAAATTCCTCATTTCGATAAATCCTTTGAATGCATGGAGGGCCTTTTGTGGACCAAAAGGCCGAAATCACACCGCTGTTTATCAGCCACCCCAAGCTGAAACTGCTCTTGATCATAATGCTCATGTTTTTCTTTCAAGATGAATTTCCCTTGACCTGATATTTTGAAACAAGAGCCTTGTACGGCTTTTCCTGCACTTCACCTGACTCAACTGCCTGGCTTAACTCATGTGGTGCTACTGTCTGAAAAATCTTTAAAACTTTTATTTCTAAGAGCCCATATGAGTTTTGAAAGGTATCATAGACAAGGCCGTCCCAGCTGCATGTAAGCTCTGGCATGATTCACCCACAACACGATCTTCTAGTTCTTCACAGAAAAGCCAGTATGTTCATCATAATCCGATCCAGCCTCATCCTCTTTACCCAGCCCAAGTTTCATACAAAGAACTGTAATGGCGTTTAATCCCCATAATTTCGAACCAAAAAGGTTTTTAATCTAAGTTTCACTGACACAGAATCATGGGCGTCATTTTCTGTTAAATTGCATACAGCTGCCGCCTGTTTAGATGTCCTAGCTGTCATACGACAGTACTTCTTTAACAGCCATGTAGGTCCCACGGCCTGATCCTTAGTGCCATCGATCACACAAGCTATCCCATTTCCATAAACTTTAAGATTTTTGCCATAATAACTTAATATGTTCTTGAAGAGTATCTATGTTAACATCAGATTGATCATAATCAGGGTCGGGTCATAGAGCAAGGAAACGTTACTGGTTGGCCCGGTGTCAGTATAATGTCACTCGGTGGGCTGTCTTCGGTGTTTTCGCCATGAGACTTCAGTGGCAGTAGCACTTAGGCGGCATGGACTTCCACGATACAAGATACAATATATGCACACACACCTAATGACTCATCGTCGTCATATGGCTGAAAAAATGTCATATTTTACGGCGTTAAATCCCAAGCATGCATACATATATTCTTCGTGCCATGAGACGTCAACCCCAGAATGTTGGTGCAGCAATACCGCAAGTTGCCTATAATGCTGTTTTCAAGGGTGTTAGACACCTTGTTCAAATATGGGTATATTTGGAACATAAAGTAACACATGTGAAGTTTCAGTTTTTATTCAGGGTACATCATTTGCCAATATAAGTATCATTCATCGAGGCATGAGAGACCACTTCATCAAATTTCGTCGATTTGCTCACTGGGTATATTCCCACGACTTTCGAAGTTGTTTAAAGAAAATCTAACCATTACACACATAAAACCAGTTATTTGTTTGCCATTTGAAGAAATGTGCTACTCACATTTTCTTTTTGTGAGAAACCTAATAATGGCTAAATACACAAAAACAACTGATTTGCTGCCCTAACCGATCTCCAGCCGGTCTCAGCAGGTGACGTCACAGATGACCAACCCAAGCCTATTTGGCCTAAATAACCTGAGAATTTGTATCAAAACGATGTCATCTATGAGATGGCTGCTAGCTACACATAAGAAAATATACAGCCTTATCAATTTGAACCCAATGTGGAAGACTTTGAAGTTCCGACTTATGACATCTCTGGCCAGACTTCATATTCCGAGTTTTCAGACGCTGAATTTGATCTTTGTCCAGGCACTTTCAACAGCATTAGCAATACGGACAGGTAAGGTATAGCTTTTTATCTTAAAATTTAATATTTATATAGTATTCTTTCCCTTTGTCCGGTTCACAATAAATATCATTCTCGTTATCTTACAACTAGGCCTTACTGGACGATAGCGAAGTGGCGTAAAGTGGCCTTTTTCTCAATGATTTAACATTATGCATTCCTTTTGTTTTAGACGCGACAGGGTGGTCACGTGACCTTCAACTGCCTACCCATCTTACAGAATGGGTTGAGAGTCCTCTTTAATGTAACCTTTAATGCAAACAGATCCGCAAAACTCAGGTTTTAAGAAAAATGCATTATGCTCGATCATATTTATGATCTGCAACATAGTTCCATAATTCCCGTATATTTTCAAACGTCTCGTGTGAGACCAGCGATAACAGGTCATCAATGTGCATATAATATTGGATATGATGGACATGTAGTATTGACTTTACTCAGACTCATATCGCCACGTGTTTTATTCCTGGTCGAAAAACTACCTACCTCTCAACAACAACAACATACGCTATGAAAGGCCGAGATGTATTTTTGGCGGTTCTCGTCTTCCGTAAATCTTTCCATTTTTAACCTCCGTCTACGGCGACGGCGCGATTTGTACCCGGAAGTGGCGTTTACTTATAGAGCTGACGAGATGTGGAGGTGTCTCGACAGGCTCATTGCTGGCTGCTCAGGAGAATGGAAGATGAATTTATCATTTCTCGCTCAAAATTGCCTCTGTTCCAGCAATACCAGTCTCATATTTCCTCACTTTTCGCTGTGTGTTTACAGATTAGTACTCCAGGAACGTTTATTCCAGCGAATTACGGCTCCCTGATCTGGATTAAAGTGAAATCCGGGTCACCCGAACTGTCACTACAACAACAACAACAGGATGTAAAAAGTGCGAAGGTAGGTCCTTTTGGTGCAGCTGTGTCACTGTTAGATGTCACACGTATAGGGCAATTTATTACTGTTTATTCGCTGTTACTAGCACAGTTCTAGGGCTGGCCTAAAGGAAGAATCATCCAAATTCTGTAAAACTATTTACGCGATGCTAGCGGGGATCAATGTAGGCCTAATCTCTAAATATCTCTACCCGTGCTTACACTCCGGTGAAGGGGTCAAACTTTGTATTTACTTTTCTTGGAGTAATGACAGAACTTTGCCACCTCGCACCTCAGACACTCGTTTTGTGTCTCTTGCAAAAGTAAAGTCCAAATTTTCTGATAAGAACATGCAGCAGATATTGGGATAAGCCTGAAGGCATGCTGCTGTTTTAGACCAAAGTTGCTCTGTTCAAAATCATTCAGAGTTTCAAAACAACGTTGCTAACGCTAAATTTCCCAATATTTTGATGAACAAAGTCTTTTACACCTCTTCTCTGTTTGCGCTTGACTTGTACTTGCCATTGTGTGCGCACTGCTTACGTCACATGCGTCATACACATTGAAACTCTTAATGTTTTGAAAAGGAGCAACTTCTGACTAAAACGGCAGCATGCCATCTAGCTGCACATGTGTGGCTCAGCTGATCTGAGGATGTACTAATATACCAAGCAGTACAGAGTCACACTCAAACTGGGCAGAAATCAGGCTGGGCTAAGTAGCCCATGCTCGCAGTCATGCGACGTGGGAATTCTCGTGTGATATGGCATCAGCTGTCGGCAATAAATAAATAGGTGGCTGGCTTATGTGGTAGCTCATACATGTTCAGGTAACCCAACAGCACACACTATAAACACACTCTCAAGTGGGAATGCCTTTGTGGATAACTCGCACAATTTTTAGAGAACATAACCACCCACATAACATGTAGATACCAGATGAAGCGATCAGTTAGAACTGTCATCAGTACAACTCTACAAACTGGGTTATTTGTGAACATCTTCGTCCTTCGCTGAGTTTCGTGTGCAAAATTAGGCTTTCTCATGAGGGAAGACCTGCGTGACATTACAGGAGATTGTGCGGTATGTAGGCTTTCGTTCCCCCGAGATGGAGACCCTAGCTGTAAAAACACATAGATTTACTGTATACATTGTCTGGAACCTATAAAATGAAGAAAAAGAAATGCTGAGATAGGTTTGATCTCGTCATTGTCATATTAAATATACCATGTCATGGTTGTTATAATGCATTTGCGAAGCTTTTTGTCAGGAAAACAAGGTTTTCTGCTTCCAACACCAGTGATTTCATCTGAGTAGTAGGTGAAGCTGACCTGCTTGGTATGTAAGTACATTGTCTTGTCAGCTGCCAGCTTCACTGCTGTGAGGCTTACCACAATATCTGCTTAAAATTTAGTCAGAAACTTTGGACTAGCAGAAGTACAGACCTGCACAAAGATGCGCGCTACATTATCGGTGGGCTAACCTTTATCCCGTTAGCAGTCTGCTGGTCTCAAAGTTCTTCGCCCCATGTTAAAACGAAACCAACTTGTAATTTCCACCATGTCCCATATCATGTATCATCCACATGTAACTTTCCTACTTACATGTATATATCTGCCACTTGGCCCCACTTAAAATTTTGCAGGACTTATGCAGTGACTTTTGACCACAAAGGTGGACCAGTTTTTTAGCTAGTGCCAGTGAAATATTACAGCAGTTGTAGGCTTCAAAATGAACTATGATAAGGTAGCTTGAGTGGGAACTCTCCACACATGGGAGATGACATTGTTTACACTCAACACGACCATCATGACGAATAGGTTTCATTTTAATGTGGGATTATGATCTACAAGTCGAGAAGGCTGCTAAAGGATAAAAGTGAGGCAACCAAATCTATAGCAAGCATATTTATGCAGGTCTGCACTTTCGCAGGAGACATAAAATCAGTGCCTGAGGTGCGAGGCGGCAGAACTCTGGCACTACGCCAAGATTTTTGTTTGTGACTGTAAACCACAGTTTTTAAGAGAAGGGAAAAAAGTCATATTTTCTGAATGTCATGAGTCTGAAAAGGATTTAAACCTGTATGAGTGATTGAAAAGATCCTTTTGTCTTCAATCCACATGAGAAATCAAAGTGTACAGCTGTTTTGTAGTTAGAGGTCAACTGCGTTCAATTAAGTGTGTTGAAGCAGGTAAATATGAGAAATTTTTGAAAATAGACCTCAGTGTTAATAATTCAGTTGAACTATTCTGTACCATAGTATAACACAGGTGATGTTATGGGATAGAATAGACAGAAAAGAATGGCGCTGTGTAAATCACTAAATCCGTAATCTATGCTTTGATTGATTCTGCCCACATTGTTGATATTTTCAACAAACTGCCTGGGACATGCAGGACACCAGTAGATATATAGTAGTATAACCGGGCTTGTTGCAACAAAACAAGGGCGGCCGTATGTGGGAAGGTCCTTCAGCAACCTGCGGATGGTCGTGGGTGTACCCCGGGCTCTGCCCGGTTTCCACCCACCATAATGCTGGCTGCCGTCATATAAGTGAAATATTCCTGAGTACAGCGTAAAACACCAATGAAATAAATAAATAAATAAATCAAAACAAGGGCTCGTGCTGTAACACTACGATGACATATAGCCTCGGTATAACGTAGGTCCATGCAGACGAGTGATCAAAAACAGTTTGAACTCTTCCTTGTATTTAATGTGCACCGATTCCCTATTCGTCATGTGAAGTGTAGATATGTCAAAGCCAGCACTGATAAACCATCTTTTAACTGTAATCGAACTGTTTAAACTTTTGAATTAAACAAGTGGAACCAATGCCCACCATGTTTTGAAGTTGAACTTACGTGAGGTATGTGTTGGCTGTTCGAAAGATAACCCGTTAATAGTGAAATCCAATGTCTAGGGTACCCTATCATTTGAAGGTGTTGAAAAGCAAAAAACAAATAAATTCCCAACTAAAAGTCTCGTTCTAGCGCTGTGAGCGCTTCAATGCAATCTCACCTGCAGCCAGCTAAAAGCATAGTGAGTTGGTAGGACTAGGTTGTTAACACTGGAAGATTGTAAGCTATTGAAACTTGTGACTTGGACCTATTTTCTTAAAACTTAGATCAGTCACACTAGATTCCTAGTGTCCTGTCACCATAAGCACTTCATTTTACCACCAACATGAAACTTTTTTATTTTTTTTTTTTATCAGAAGATGAGATTATCATAAAAGGTGGCTGAAATAATGATAATTACTTCACCACCTGAACCAAAATATTCTGATAGGAATCAGGGAATCAGGTGTCATTGACCTAACCTTTGAACAGCAAAGTAGGAGTCATTTGGATGGCATATCATTGTCATCAAAATCCAATGAACAGAAGACAAAATCAAATCACATACAAAACAACAAATTCTCAACAAGTGTCTAATGGGAAGAAAATTTCAAACGATCAGTACCTACCTCGCTGGAGGTTCAAGTGTGAAACTTGGCGGGCGTTATTTTCACTTAATAAAAAGCTACAAATATTCAGTAACTTTTAATGCACAGGTTGGCCATACTTAACACAGGAAATTTACTTGATTGTTGATGCCTGTTGGTTTACATTTCATCGGAGTTTAGTGTTTTGCTATTGTCTGTTTGTAGGAGTACATCTTATCCCTGACTGGAGATAACGAGGATTGCTGCACAGAAAGTCTACGCTTGAGTCCAGAGAGGTTTGATTGGCTTCAAAGGCATGTCACAGAGATAGAGATAAATTCCAGGGCAGTCATCAGTCTGCATAATGATGATTCCTCCGTGCAGATTCATGGACATCCTGAAAACAGAGCCTTGGCACACTCCTGTATAGACTTTCTCCTCCAGGGAAATGCTTCCAGGGAAAGTACTTCCCTAATCCCTGATGCTCAGATGCCAGCAGGTTTTAAAAGTCGTGGGGAAATGGGTGGACACAGAACTAAACTGCCCCTCCCCCAACCATGTTTGAGCCCTGGGGCAGACTCTTGTTATGGTTCTAGTGATGACTGTTTGGCCTGCCCACCACCCCCACCTCCTAGAACAGATAAGCCTTGTGTGAGAGAACCACAGATCCCCTCCACACCTGGTAGTACCTCACCCTCAGCTCACTCAGACAGTCCACCGTCCTCTGATCCTGAGCTGGATACCATCAAGTCTGACAGCTACCTTTCTAAGCTACAGTTTGGCATAAGACTTGGCTTCTCAGAAGCTCAAGTGTCGAGTGTTTTACAGAAGCGAGGAATAGATGTACCACAGAATGAGTTGCTGTCAGAACTGGTAAGCCTGGGGTCGGGTTCTCACATGCCCCCGACAACCAGTAGGGTGAGCGGGAATCTGGACAGCGGTGACATGGACAGTGGCTGGTTGTCTGGCAGTGGAGCTGGTGTTGAGAGCAGTGGAGTAACAGGAGAATCAGGAAGCAAAACAGAGTTGTCTCTCCCCCTAACTACAGACAATGACCTGTCCTCTCACAACACAGACACAAGCTACAGACCCATCGTTATTGACGGTAGTAATGTGGCCATGAGGTAGGGTGTGAGTTAAATATCAACTCTGTTATAATTCAACCACGGTAGCCCAATACCACAGATTAGAGATACACAAACAATATTTGCACATCAAAATATTTTTGAATCAATCCTGTAGAAATTTCATATGTTTTTCTTGGGTATAAACTACTTAAGTGATGTGTAAAGAGAAGTTTTCTCATGGATCAATGTTCACTGAATGCTTTTCAGGTGGTGTGTCAGCAGCATTTAAATTTGTTCTATTCTGGTGGGGGTGGGGGTCCTAATTGAAAAAGAATTTCAATTAAAAATTTACTGATTTGGTAAATCCTGAAAATCTATAGTTGTATATAAAAGAACAAACTCTTCATTAGTGGTTGGTGCAATATTTAATTAATACATGGAGTTGATGAGCACATCAAAGACCTACAGGTACCTTTTTTGCACTCAGAACATTATCTCATTTTTAAACCACGTGATTGACTTCTTAATTCATAGTTCTTGCCGACAACATCGTTAAACAAGAGTTCAGGTCAGTTCAGTTTACATCTGAACCAATAAATTGGCCTCAGGGTGTTCCTACATTTTCCAGACCCTATAATTGCTAAAAACTTCCTATATTTCCTATTTTTTATCAAAAAAACTTAAAACTTGACAGCTTAAACTTCGCTGTCAGTGTCCACCTTTTTGTTGCTTTTAAACTTGCATGTACAAACTCCATGTAGGATACATCTGGAGCTTATGTCATACCCCATGACTTTTACATCAAACAGCAGTTATGGCAAATGAAAGTAATACATGTACTTCTATTATTATAGTACTATACTGATCTTATCCTTATGTAACAGTTATTTACATTTGGTTTTGTTATACTTTCATCATAAATTGTGACCCAAATTCAGCTTAGGATTTTCAGTGTTCTGGTAAATGTGAAGGTTGGTATCTCATACATGTAAAACACAGTGACATGAGGGAGACCTCCACAGGTGTGTGTTAATGACTGACAAAGTCAATCAATGTTAAGGTACATGAATATTTTAAGGGTGGTATTTCAAAAAGCACTACAAATATAGGTACATATATTAAGCTCAGGTTTATGCATAGATACAAACCACAATTCCCACAATGACAACAAGATATTTGATGATGTCTTGTATACCTGCTAATTAATATCAGTTACAAAAATAGTGACTTAATTTGTGTATTGTATATACACCTATATTCTCATTTTACGAGCATTGAGCTCAGGTATTGCTTACAAGGACAAGGGCATACAAAGGGTAATTTTCTGTCATTGATGTAACATTTATTCATGACTTTGTTCCTACTGTACCTCACTTATTCATTTGACTTTTGATGCCATACTAAAGAATTCTTTGACATGTAGGAAACCATCTTTAAAAAAAAGTCATCATTGGTAGTAAAATAGGGTAGGCTGGTAGGAAATTTTCTGGATGTACCATTAATGCAATAAATGCACATCACAAAGCCAAATTAAGGCAAAATGACATCCCATCAGTTCTTTTAAGCAGGACTTTTTTTGGTAAGGTTGCTTAGTTACCTTGTGATGATGGCTTGATGGCGGTCAGTTTTTGGGGTGGAGGAACTGAAGTGCCTGTGGTATATCAAAAACTTTTTGTAAGGTACTGTCAAGCTTTCCCACACATCATGTATAGATGAACACTCCATATTGGTCGAAGGCCAATGTTCCTCAATGAACTGCAGATTCCGCAAATCGCCACACCAGCATTGTCCACCACTTACTGTCACCAGGGTTATTAGGCCCCACAACCAGAGGTTGTTTTATGTTATTGGACAGTTGGAGGATCATCCCTCGGGGCAGATACTCAATTGAAATTGTCAGGATTATTTTTATGAGGGGATAGACCCTCTGGAGAGAGAACTGCCAAACCAGATCTGCCTATGATCTGCATATCAAAAAAGTAGTGCATATCGAAAATGTGTCACCCTATGTCAAAATTTCTGTTACTGCTAAAAGTGGTAGTAAATTCCGTTAGATTTGAATAAAACTTGGGTATGCTGTAGGGCATGCCTAGGATCAGTGTCAGACATTAAACTAGGTTCCAAAATTGTTCATGTGGGTTGCCGGCCATGTTGGATTTGATGAAATTTAGACATTTTTTTAAGTGCATATTTCGCTAATGAACTGATGAATTACTTGTTCTATAATTTTATATTTTTGTAGACTGACCGTAAGTACATGAAGTTTGAATAAGGTACCAAATTCACGATTTCAGTACTTTATGTATTGAGCTCAGCTCTTTGGTTGGCTTGCTACCAAATTTAATTTCTTTTCACATTGTTCTTTTTTTTTTCATTTTTATTTCTTTTAAGTACTATTCAATAAAAAATTTATGCATAATTAAGAATTATACAATTTTTATCCCTGGAATTGCTGTCCTGGACACCTATAGTTTTGGTTTTCTTTGGAAATGTTTCATGATTTCTTTTTAGCTCACCTGTTCAAAGTACAGAGGTAGCTTACGTCATGTACCCTGATCGTTTGTGTCCAATAACAGGGAGAGCAATGTTAAACGTTAAGTGTTAGGGGTGGTATCTTAAAAAGCACTGCAGGTATTGAGGTCAGGGTTTGGCACAATAACATGAGGGGAACATGACTTCCTGGATTCTTTGTGTACATATTAAATACATGTACCGTAAATTACTGATTTCCTGACTTAGTGTAATGTGTATCAGAATCAATGTTAAACAAAATCTGAGGGGATGGAGGGGTGGTATCTCAAAAAACACTGCATATTTTTAGCTCAGGGTTTGCACATTTGTAGAACAAAATAGCATGAGAGGGATATTCCATCTTTGATTCAGTGTGCGCACATTAAATACCATAAATTACTGAATTCCTGATTGTGTATTGGATTGTGTATTAGAATTATATTGAAGTTTTACATGCCTATAAAGCACAATGGCAAAAGAGGGATGTTCCATCTCTGATGCTCTGTGCGTATATTAATTACCGTAAATTACCAAATTCTTGATTTCATTATTTTCTATATTGAGCTGAAGTTTTGTATTCATGTGTTTCCTACAGGCGAGCACTTTGGTAGCTGTGCTACCAAATCTAAGCTATTCTGAACGCTAAGTTTCTCAACTGTGAAAATGATGAAATGTGAGCTGCAAACCAGCCAGAATGTAACCTGGTACAAAACCACACCCTATAGCCATATTGAAGGCCTTTCTTTCAGCTAATGACTTGATGATTTGAACTTGATAACTTTACTTGGCACTGACTTGATAACATGAATGTCAAATTTCGAGCCAATTGCCACACATTACACAGGTTTCGAGTTACATCAGTTCGACAGCTGAGTGACGTCCCAGTGCAAAATTCTGTCACTACTTTGCAGCACAGTAGTGTTACTTGCATATCATGTTTAGCTCAAAGTGCAGACAGAACTTCATTAATTTTAGCAATATTGAAACCCAATCCCACCCAAGAATATAATTTAGAAGTTTAGTGTTTTAATTAGTTTTCTATATTCTATATATACCACCCATGTTAAAATTACCAAATTGACCCTACCATGCTGTAGAGATGACATCCTGTCATAAAGGGGCGTCATTCTGTTGTCGTAATGCTCTACATGTGTATCTCAAAACATGTTTTGAAGAGGCAATTTTTGCAAGCCAATGATGGAAATATCAGAAGCTGGGCTAAAAGATGGGCGGCTAAAAAACTCTAAGAGTATCATGTGCCAGGGCCGTCAAGTTTGTGAAGTCCTATTCAATGCGGACCAATAATCTCTTCCACATTTCTATTATAGTGCATGGCCGAACTATTGCTGATGTAATATGCACGTATTGATCATGAGCGTGCTTTGTGAGCATAGAATTGTCTGTCATACAAATGTCTCTGATTGTGGAAGGCCAAATCAACATCTGAAACATGTTTTGACTGTCAAAGTCTCTCACACTGGGTGGTGAGAGTAAATTAACTGCAGACTGACCCCCCACCCCCACCCCCCACCTTTCAACTGCAGTTTATTTTCATTTAAATTTAAATTAAAAGAAAACTGACATTGTGATGAGTAAAACTCTTCATATCTAGAAGATCTATGTGGTTTTTATTCAGTTCCAAGGCAGAGAGCTGACATATCAAGATCAAGAATTGCTTCACAAAATCTCATCCCATTTATCTCCACTGAATTAGTCAAACAATAGGCCTGCTCTGAATTATCTCCCTTGTTACAGGACAGTGACTATATGAAGTAACGTGACATTAGGTTTTCAGGCATGAGACTATGGGTGGGATCTCGCCTATAACAGCATTCAGTATGTAGGTTATGTCACAACAGTTACAAATATTTTCTAGGCAGCAGAAGGTAATAATTAACAGGATATCAGCCTGTGAGAGATCACAAATGAAGACAATGTGTTCAGCTCAAAAGTTTGTCGAAGTTGTATGTCGTCTTTAAATTAGACCCAGGATTTTAAATTTACCACCGAATTGATTTAAAAAATACACTACGTTTAGCCTGGATTTTCCAAGTAAGTTAACAAAATTAAATTCTGCCTTAAAACTGGGTCATTAACTACCTTATGCCGCTTTAACACGGCCGCTTGCCACTAGCCATTTTCTGAGGTCCCACCTAACCAAAGATTACTCCTAAAAATGTAACTGTTAAACAGGAGAGTGACCTCCTTGTGCGGCCCTATTATCTGTACCATTTTTTCCCCCTAAAACATCATCTAGCAGACTTTATTTTTGGTTGGTGACATTTATTTTGCCCCTGCTCTGAGTGTGATCAAAGGTGGGGCCCATCATGCTACTGTCATGGGCGCATCATCCTGCCATACTGATCAAAATTTGCCTGTGTTCATTCTGTGTTTGTTACAGACTTATTTACGGCAAACCTATTCTGTCTTTGTTTTGTGACAGGTGGTATTTTAATCTTCCTGCTCGACAGTTGTAAAATGTTGAGTCTGTATAGCACTGGTGTTTGTAGCCTACTGCTTGTGAGTTTTCTGATAACAGAACACATACGCTGAGCATATATAATACAATGTGGAGTTTAAACTTGTACGCTTGTATACATAGGGAAGAGAGGTGGAATGATGCTATGCCCTCCACATTAGCTACTATATGTAATCTGCAGACATTTGCATGTAGATAGTTACTCTGTTGTAGTGTTTTCATGCTGATTTTGTACAGGGGCGTCATTCTGTTGTCGTAATGCTCTACATGTGTATCTCAAAACATGTTTTGAAGAGGCAATTTTTGCAAGCCAATGATGGAAATATCAGAAGCTGGGCTAAAAGATGGGCGGCTAAAAAACTCTAAGAGTATCATGTTCCAGAGCCGTCAAGTTTGTGAAGTCCTATTCAATGCGGACCAATAATCTCACTATTATTTCCACACTTCTCACTTCCACATTTCTATTATAGTGCATGGCAGAACTATTGCTGATGTAATATGCACGTATTGATCATGAGCGTGCTTTGTGAGCATAGAATTGTCTGTCATACAAATGTCTCTGATTGTGGAAGGCCAAATCAACATCTGAAACATGTTTTGACTGTCAAAGTCTCTCACACTGGGTGGTGAGAGTAAATTAACTGCAGACTGACCCCCCACCCCCACCCCCACCCCCCACCTTTCAACTGCAGTTTATTTTCATTTAAATTTAAATTAAAAGAAAACTGACATTGTGATGAGTAAAACTCTTCATATCTAGAAGATCTATGTGGTTTTTATTCAGTTCCAAGGCAGAGAGCTGACACATCAAGATCAAGAATTGCTTCACAAAATCTCATCCCATTTATCTCCACTGAATTAGTCAAACAATAGGCCTGCACTGAATTATCTCCCTTGTTACAGGACAGTGACTATATGAAGTAACGTGACATTAGGTTTTCAGGCATGAGACTATGGGTGGGATCTCGCCTATAACAGCATTCAGTATGTAGGTTATGTCACAACAGTTACAGATATTTTCTAGGCAGCAGAAAGTAATAATTAACAGGATATCAGCCTGTGAGAGATCACAAATGAAGACAATGTGTTCAGCTCAAAAGTTTGTCGAAGTTGTATATCGTCTTTAAATTAGACCCAGGATTTTAAATTTACCACCGAATTGATTTAAAAAATACACTACGTTTAGCCTGGATTTTCCAAGTAAGTTTACAAAATTAAATTCTGCCTTAAAACTGGGTCATTAACTACCTTATGCCGCTTTAACACGGCCGCTTGCCACTAGCCATTTTCTGAGGTCCCACCTAACCAAAGATTACTCCTAAAAATGTAACTGTTAAACAGGAGAGTGACCTCCTTGTGCGGCCCTATTATCTGTACCATTTTTTCCCCCTAAAACATCATCTAGCAGACTTTATTTTTGGTTGGTGACATTTATTTTGCCCCTGTTCTGAGTGTGATCAAAGGTGGGCCCATCATGCTACTGTCATGGGCGCATCATCCTGCCATACTGATCAAAATTTGCCTGTGTTCATTCTATGTTTGTTACAGACTTATTTACGGCAAACCTATTCTGTCTTTGTTTTGTGACAGGTGGTATTTTAATCTTCCTGCTCGACAGTTGTAAAATTTTGAGTCTGTATAGCACTGGTGTTTGTAGCCTACTGCTTGTGAGTTTTCTGATAACAGAACACATACGCTGAGCATATATAATACAATGTGGAGTTTAAACTTGTACGCTTGTATACATAGGGAAGAGAGGTGGAATGATGCTATGCCCTCCACATTAGCTACTATATGTAATCTGCAGACATCTGCATGTAGATAGTTACTCTGTTGTAGTGTTTTCATGCTGATTTTGTACAGGGTACATATGCAGAGACCGAAATTGTGGGGGGGTGGGGGGGGGGGTGGGGGGTGTCTTTCAGGTGACATTCTACAGGCATTCAGGCTCTCTGATTTTAATACTACTTCACATTTGATTACTACTGAAAACTGCCGATATGCCTGTAGAACTTCACACTAAATGTACAGATTTGTTATATATTGAGCGCATTGCGATCGTAACTTCAAAAATTCACAATCACCTTACAATCTCTTTGTGCCAGCAGGCCCTGCCAACCACCCACCACTCTCTACTTTTGGATCCATCCATATAAAATAATACACGACAAGAAATGTTAAATGCTTTCTTTGCTGTTTTAAATGAAATACTAAAACATTTCCTTTAATTTGTTCAAGGAGATAAATGCGCTGTATGTTTATTAGTCACATATTTTAATCTCAGGTCGAGGGTGGGGAAGAGGTGGCAAAAGTGATCATGTCGTTATTGAAAATTGGTATCTGAAATTTTGTAAACTATAAAATTGGTTTTGCTGCTTAGTTTGGTCTTTGCTCGCAGTAACAGTACATTAGGTTGTGTCCAAAATCGTTGGTGCCTTTTCTTGTTGCCCATTTTTGGATTTTTAGTTCATTTCTTCAGGACCTTTTGGTACAGGTTTCCACTATCAATAAGGCTACAATGCTTACACATGGACAAATCCTACTCCTACATGGTTACTAGTGAAGCCCGGTGGTTTACACCATGTAATCCTACCAACAGCATTCTATGTACAGACTGATAATATTGCACAAGCCATGCACTGATGGTATTGGGCAAGCTTGGGTGGGCGATATTGTGCATGTGTGGTGACAGGAGGCATGTGATGGGGAGGGGAGATTCAAACATGTTATAAAGGCTTCAGTATGGCATGATTGGCCGTATGTGGGAAGGTCTGCAGCAGCCTGCGGATGGTCATGGGTTTCTGCTCGGTTTCCACCCACCATAATGCTGGCGGACGTCGTATAAGTGAAATATTCTTGAGTACTGCGTAAAACACCAATCAAATAAATAAATAAATAATAAATATACCATGATGCTTTCTTTGTTATTTCTCAGTTGAATCCTCTAACATGGTTTGTAAATATTTGACAGTCATGGCAACAAGGCAGTATTTTCCTGTCGAGGAATCCAGCTAGCAGTGGACTGGTTTAAGAAGAAAGGGTGTAAAGATATCACAGTCTTTGTGCCTCAGTGGAGGAAGGAGAGCCCCAGGCAAGATGCACCAATTGACGGTAAATACCTCTAACGAAGATTAGGAAGCCATTTTCTTTGGCATGTACTAATGTAGTTTAGGTACTTACAGAGAGAGCCTGTGTGTCCCAACTTCATGTTGCTAAAAATTAGAAACCCTGTTTCAAACTGTCAGACAAAACATGATGGGAAGGCAGGATATTTTGTAATCGCATGAGGTGTTGCTAGTGTAAAGCAGAACCTTGAATTATTGTTGCGTCAAAACTGATTGTGACACAACATCTGTGAAAACAAAACACAATGGAGAGGCAGGGTATTTGGATGTCTCACCATTTGTACATTCTTTTACTCCAATTTCTGGTGCCTAGCCACAGCACATCTACGCATGTTACTGAGGCTCTTAACAATAAACTGGTTCATTATTCATCAAATAGAGATGGTGTATTGGCTTCCATTTGTTATTTTAGTAGCACGCAATGTTTTACTTATTCAGTTAAAAACAAAACCAGGTTAAATCACAGTTAATCTTAAGTATGTAGAGGTGATATCATAGATGGCGCTGTTTGTAGTTGCTTCTGCATTATGCATGGTTGGCTGGTCAGCGGTAAGATCTAGCTGTGTCTCATATGTGTAAGACCAGTATTGTAAAAGTGCCAGTTCAGCAGAATCATCAGAAATTCCATTCAGATCAAAATTTAGAGGTTTATTCAGTTAGGGGGAAAAAGTAAGGCAAGAAATCTATTGAAGCAAAAATCTTATAAATTTCCACTATATATTTTGTCTGTCAAATAAAGCCCCCCCTTTTGAAGCAAGCCTGATGTAATGTGACTGCCTCTCAAATTGGGCAAACAATAAATACAGAACTGAGAAAGTTACACGAAACAGAATGCCGTTTCGTCTTGGAGAAAAGTATATTTAAAAGAAAAGTGTGTTACGATATTAAATGAACAGTATTTAAAGATAAAAGAAAACCTCAAAAAAAAGCATTATTTTTATTACATAAGTCTGCATGAATCAGAGAAAATAAAGATGTTATTTTTTCAAATTAAGTACCTTTATTAATTGTATATACATGTACTACATTGCAAGCTGTAAAATGGATGTTATCAGAAAAATATAGATAATGGCACAATACAACATAAAATTTAGCTTGGTTTGTAAAATAGGCCTATATTTTAACTCAGTATAGACTCCAAATTGGTCGGTAGATCTTTTTAGACTCAATTTGGTAACGAAAAAAAAATCAATTTTAGACTTTTAAGAATTTCTGTGAAGCTCCATGAGGTGTGGCAAGTGTGAAGCAGGACCTTGAGTTATTGTTGCATCAAAAATGATTATAACACAACATTTTTAATGTGTACAGAGCAAATGTATCAGTTTTTACTTTAATCTAGTTCTGTCACTGAATGTGACGTCATGTTGATGAACTGGGAAATGAAAGGAGTCCTGCTGTTTGGTGTTTGCTAGGTACTTATTCAAATTAAGCACAATTAATGTATAGATTTGTTTGGATCTGGCTAGTAAAATACTAGTATAATGAGCCAACAGAGACATTGAAAATTTTAGGGTTGCTTCCCCACACTAGGCGGTATGAGAGGTTTAAGACTACAAATAATCCAAATTTTAAGGGAAAGATGATTTGTCTCTTACATTTTTTTCTCTTAACTTTTTTTCAGATCAGCATATTCTGACAGAACTAGAGCAGGAGCAGATATTGTCATTTACCCCAGCCAGGAGGATAGGAGGGAAGCGTATGGTGTGCTATGATGACCGCTATGTCCTTAAGCTGGCGGCAGAAATTGGGGGCATTGTCGTGTCCAATGACAATTACCGTGACTTGCTAGAAGAGAACAAGGAATTTAAAAGAGTAGTGGAAGAGCGACTTCTCATGTATTCATTTGTGCGTGACATGTAAGTGGTTGTCAGATCTGTTGTTGTATAGTCCATAGTCACACCTCCTCAGGAGTAATGTGTTAAACATGAAAAGATTGACTCCCCACATGTTTTGATGGTTAAGAGACATTGGCAGAAGAACACTTGTCAGGTACACCTGCATGTTCACATACTTGGATGGGTACTGCGTGCGCTGATACTCCATTGCATTTTATCTCTTTATCTGTCAGCAGTTTATCTCTTTTATGTCTCTATCTCTCAGTATAATATGTTGCTGTGACGTGCTCATCAATCTTCCTTGAGCTGGAGGTGTTAGTTAATTATTCAGTATTGTTTTTAAAAGGCGAAATATAACAGGTGATGACAAAACTGGCTAAGACTTTTAAAGAGGTACACAGCACTGATACTCCTGCTTTAATGACTCTTCCTGCCATATTAGCAGGTTCAGAACCATAAGATCATAACCTGCTTTATAGATGATTTTGTTTTAAGTGGGTCATGACTACCATGACAACACATGTTGATAACTTTTATCGCAAAAAGCTTTGGCTGACAGGGTTACTCAGTTTGTATTTCATCACCAAAAGCATAACATGTGTTCAACCTATTTGTCCTCTCCCAAGGTTCATGCCCCCTGATGACCCCTTAGGCAGACATGGCCCCAGCCTGGAGAATTTCCTCCGTAAAGAACCCACAGAGCCAGAACCCAAACCACCACCCTGTCCATATGGGAAGAAGTGTACGTACGGGAACAAGTGCAAGTATTACCACGCAGAGAGGGGCAACCTGCCTCAAAAAACCATCACAGAGAAGCTTGCTGAGCAAGCTAAGCAGAACCTGCTGGAGGTGACAGAGAGAAGTAAGACAGGTAAGCTTACCTCAAGTCATCAATATTCTCTATTTGGCTTTTAGATCTGTTATAAATGGAGGATAGCAAAATAAACTTGACATGTTAAATATGGGTACCAAACTATTGCATCGGTGTTAAAATCGTTTTGTTTGAGAATATCTCCCTCATGAAAAGCCAGTTGTAATTATTGCCGTGATTTGGTATTGATGAAAGGGTGGCCACTCAGATATCATTGGACAGTCAGGTAAATTTGGGTTGATTGATCTAACAATGCACTGAAGTACCATGCAGTACTGAGCCACATTGACTGGTGGTATTAAATTGTAGATCCAAAGGATCTGTGACTATCGGCTGCAAAACATTGGGTTTTAAATGATGCCATTGTTAGATTGTTACCTACACCTGCATTTATGGTGTTAAGACGAATGTACAGTAACTAAGTGAATGAAGTGAGTTTTCTTCTAACTCCTTTGAGAACAAACCTGTAATACCGAACCAGATTTCAGTCAATTGAAGCATTGCACTGGTTTGTGTTTGGCAGTGTTTGTCTCCAGAAGAAAGAAATTCTCACATTTCCCAAAAAGCGATCATTTAGTATCATGCAACATAATTTGACCAATATTTTGCGACCAATATTTTGCGACCAATATTTTGCGATATTGATGTGAAGTATGATGCTTCACAATAATGATGCCCTAGATGGGTTTGCATACCTGAATAGGGGAAAACCTTACAGAGATGCTACAACATACCACAGCAGAACACCAAAACTGGAACCACTTTGGTAAATCAGTGATTTCACCACCTCAGAATTGCTTCATAGGACTCCCGCTTCCTTTCCTAATCTCAAGGGTGCCTCTGTGGCTGAGTCGGTTACCGCGCTAGTGCAGCGTAATGACCCAGGAGCGTCTCACCAATGAGGTCGCTGTGAGTTAAAGTCCAGCTCATGCTGGCTTCCTCTCCGGTCATAAATGGGAAGGTCCCTCAGCAACTTGCGGATGGTCATGGGTTTCCCCAGGGCTGTGCCCGTTTCCTCCAACCACAATGCTGGCCACCGTCGTATAAGTGAAATATTCTTGAGTACGGCATAAAACTCCAATCAAATAAATATATAAATCCTGATCCCAAAAAGTGAATAAAATTAGCCTTTTCTTAGAAGTAGACATTCGTGCTGATTTTTTTGTTTTTGTTTCTGTGTTCTTTCAGACAAGAAGAAAACTGGTAAAAAGCAGAAACAGCCTGAGAAAAAGGTATTGACTCGAACCCACTCTTGTACAACAGCACTATTGAGCGAGGACTTGGTCCCACCACCCCGACCCCCCAGAAAGCCTATATCCTCCCCCAACCCTCGGCTCTCACCCTTTAGTGACATCCTGGATACCCAGGCAGTGGAAAACCCTGAGTTTAAGGCCTACAATGACAAGCTGTCAGAACTGAGCAAAAACATTCCGGTGGATAACTATGGACAGAGGACAAGTAAAGATGCTCTGGATGTGCCCCCAGGTTATTGTGAAACTGGCCTGTGGGCCCCACCAGAGCTGGGTAAAGCCCGTGCTAGTCCACAGTTGGTGACTGGTCACTTAGAGCTGGCCCAGACCCTCTCTGATGAGGCCAACCGAGAGCAGAGACAGAAGAGCCTGCTACAGCAACAGGAAGAGCTGAAGCAAGACCTCAAGCGAGGCCTTCAGCCGCTGGTTTATGAGCCATCAGGGGAGGATCATCTTCAGAGGATCACACAGCAGCAGTTACACATACAAGAGATCCCACATCCCCGAGGGACCTCCCCAAACCATGGCTGGCCCAAGGAGGACAATCAACAGTACAGTCAGCCAAGATACGCGTCAGACTTGTCTACTAGTTATGCCACATCCAGTATGAACTGTCAGAACAGTACCTCTGATCCAATGTTAGATAAGCCAGATGTCATGTCTTCTAGAACTCAGTATGGACATTTGGTCAATCCCATGTTCACCCACAGGCAGCCATCCTACCCTCAGTCTTACCACTCTCATCAACCGTATAATGCCCCCAGCGGACAGTACCCCTTGGGTAGCTCGTCAAACTTCGTTCCACATGGATATTTCCAGATGCCTGGTCCACAACTCGGCATGATGAGGACAGAAGTAGGGAGTATGGGGACAGGAAATTGGCCTCATCAAACTGTTCCACCTTCATCACTGCTCTCAGAGGGAAGTTTTCCAGCAGACACGCCAATTTTGCCCACAGACCAACGGTACAATTTATATTACCACTTATGTGGTCTCTTTAAGGAACCTGATGTACGTGCGATTATGAACAGACTCCCTAATGAAACTAACCCTCAAGTCCTCTGTGCCCACCTTTTGAGTTTAAACCACTGAACTGGCATCCAGCCAAGTTCCTGGGGCCCGGCCTAAAGTTATGAATTTTAGGAGAATCTAGAGTTCATATGGCCTGAAGTGTCATGGAGACAAATGTGGCAGACCTGGTTGCAGGACAACACCTAGTCTCTGATATAGTAATAGCACATTGCTATTTTACTTCATGTATATACATGCACATGTTGACCATGTATAAGTTTTGTTTAAAAGTACACTGAGCTTTCCATCTGTACATATGTAAAATTCTATGAGAAGGAAATATAGTTATATTTTATATAGGTCTATTGGTGACTATGACCAGATGCATTTTGTATGGTATTCAAAAGTGTGATAGAAATTGTGGAAAAAGTTTCACAAAAGCAGTCAGTGTTTGCCTGCTTGTCATAGTTTTCTCTTCATTTTTCTCAATATTCCTTTGTATTCAATATCTGATAAATAAGTAACTTTTAGGTTCACGCTTTTCTCATTTTAACCCTTGAAATGCTGTTGAATGTGTCAGCCCTATTTTCAGGATTGATGGTCACATTAAAAAATATCAGTTTCGAAGGCCTATGTGTTTATTCTAGTGGCCAGTATTACCTTAGAAACATTATATGTACTTGAGCTGCTGACTAGAATGGCATTTTGAGGTTATTGAGTTTAAGGCAATATTTTCAGGGGCCCTTCTTATACATCTTCCTGTCAGCAAGGTTGATACTTGCTATAGGCTTCATAATCAACCTTCATGGTCATATGATTGTTAAGTACACGTACAACATTGAACTATGAACATACATACATACATACACAATCACCCTTGCTGTACCAAGGTATTTTCAGCCAATTATTGGTTGTCCCATGTAAATGTGTATTTCCTTGTTTCAAAGCAAAGACAAGTACTTGTGCTTTTGGGTCAGATTTATTCCTTGACACAGCATGATACAACAATAAGCTGTACTATGAATGGTGATTGATAATATGGTTCAGGAAATCAAGGTAGATGATGACAGTCATCGCTGTAAGCTTGATGACATGAAGATGATCGTACTCAGCAGTCATATCATGTGCCTAGCATAACGTACATGGCAACATATATCAAAGAGAATAGGAAAATGACCTTGACATTGCATTTGCACAGTTTTCTACCATGGGTAGACTTTAAGTCACTGTTTTTCCACCAAAGACAGAAATCATTTGGTGTGCTCTTGATATGGTGCAATTAAATTTAATGTACATGATGTTCTTAGATTCAGTAGATCTATACGTAAGCCCAGGGCCTATGTTTACTGTGATATAACAATAAAATGTTACAAAAGTATTTTATTAACAAATCTGTAATATAATTTTTCTCTTGTCCTAGCCTTTAGCTTGCTGTTACAAAGTAAGGTGGCATACATTTTGTGAGAATGGGGGAAGTGGTGCTGGTGTACCAATGAGTGAAGACCTTTCAATTATGAGATTAACAGCGTACATGAAAGGTTGGTTTTTTTTTTTTTCAAATTTTCCAGGTTTTGGAATTTATAGTCAGTTTCAATGCCTGTGGTGCCAGAGTTAGATTTTCTGTGTGGGTCATTTAATCTCACAGTTTTCACTACATCTTCAGGATACATAATGGACATGATGCATATGATATCTTAATTTTAGTAGTAATAGAGATTTTTAATTTCTTCAAATATTTCCTCCAAATTTATCACATTGTAGACAAAATGAAATAATATATCATTTTTTTTTTCTAAAATAGCAGCTTTGGTCTTCTGTTGTGTTAATCTTGAACCAGTTGAGTACCGGTATACAAAGGAGTATATGTCGCCACACAGTCAAGTGTCCAGCCAATTTAGGCTACCGTTTTATTATCTCGCCTGTACGAAATAAGGGGAGGTATTGTGAGAGGGTGATCAGATGCTGGTGGTGGCACTGGCAGTGTCGGTGTCGAGTTTAGTTAATGTTTTTGGCCCGTCAAAGGTTTGCAGTGGACACCCATAGTGCACAGTCAACCAATCATCGGCATCAATATACATATGAAAGACCAAGAGAGTTTTTTTAGCACATAGTTCAACATTTCCTCAGTTACCCATAGTAGTTTGTGCACAAACTCCCCACAGTATCTTTTACTACCGCTATGATTTAACATAATTTAATTACAACAATGACTTGAACATTATGCAGTTTTACAAACTGCTCAGTGAGGTGAGCTACCAGTATTCTCTGAAGGACTTGTTTAAACTGAAGCACTAAATTTGATATTTGTGCTGTATCTAAACATAATTTTGTGCCATTTATCTTGGAGAAACAGTTGAGTGTGTAAATTATTGTTTTTGTGTGTTTTATATATGAAAAACTGGGTTTAGAACATGTATATATATATATATGTAGACTTGTATTTCAGTTAGTAACAAAAAAGAAAGGAAAAAAAAGACAGGTGGAGTTTGGGAAATATTTTCATATACCAGCACATTCTTATATTGTCATATCAATTTTTTTTAAAAAAGTGTTGTTTCTGTCAGTGCCTAAATGTTATATACATAAATGATTCTGTTGATTCATTAAGATTTGTGCTGGCAAAATCCAGATTCCTTAAAAAGACTGCAAACTGATCAGTAATTAATTGCTGACTGGTTCTTAACATACGCAGAGGTATGATCTCTTTGATATTTAGTATTAGTATATAAAAGAAACATCATTGGTTTGTGTACAGATTTCTCAACAGTGCTAAAATTGTATTAACAAAGAATATTCTGTATAGAGCGGCAATGAGCTGTGCCATGTAGTGGATATTATGTATGTAGTGGAATGTGAAAGACAAGCGCCTAAGAATGTGTGGTGCAGTGATGTTTCGATTTATTGTTACTCCTAGAATAAAAGGTTCTGTAACATGTATTGTGGAATTGTGGACAATGTTTAGTTCAAATAAAGTGCTATTTTATTGGTGCTACATCTACATATTTGTGGCAGGCGTTAAGAATTCGTTTGATTTAACATCTAAATACAGTGGCGTCGGAAGCAGTATGGCTGGTATGGCCATGGCCGTATCAAAGGTGGAACCAATTTTACGGCGACAAACAAAATGAAGGCACATGCACATACATGTGGATTGTTGTCTGTTAAGCACCTAAAATTACAATGGATCTATGTGGAGAATAAGAACCCCGTAAAAGGATTTCAGGACGTCTTCAATCGTCTAGCATCCCAATTCCGGGGCTTTGGCAGACCCTGGGCCCTCGCCTTTTGTGCTCGGATAGTCGGCCGATGGCCACACCACTTTCAAATTGTTTCCAACGCCCCTGAAATGTACAAGTATAACCATGACAGTGATGAGACACACCTTGGTATTACATTACATCAATAACCATGATGCTAGCTCAGCATGGCACTCATGGGGTGCTTTTTTGTTTTGCATTAATAACCATGGTGCTAGCATAGCATGCCACTCACGAGGTACTTTTTGGTTTTGCATCAGTAACCATGGTGGTCAGCATGACACTCATGAGGTGCTTTTTGGTTTTGCATTCATAACCATGGTGCTCAGCTCAGCATGACACTCATGAGGTACGTTTTGGTTTTGTATCAATAACCACTGCACTTAGTAGTAAGCGGGGCGTCCGTGGTTCAGTCCGTAAGCGCGCTAGCGCAGCGTTATGACCCAGGAGCCTCTCACCAATGTGGTCGCTGTGAGTTCAAGTCCAGCTCATGCTGGCTTCCTCTCCGGCCGTAAGTGGGAAGGTCTGTCAGCAATCTGCGGATGGTCGTGGGTTTCCCCCGGGCTGTGCCCGGTTTCCACCCACCATAATGCTGGCCGCCGTCGTATAAGTGAAATATTCTTGAGTACGGCGTAAAACACCAATCAAATAAATAAATAGTAGTAATCACTTTGGTGTTACATTACATAAGTGACCATAGACTTTCACCAAGAACGTCTTGGTATTACATCAATAATCATGACACTCATGAGGAACCCATGCTGCTCACTTCTCATAGATAACAATTGAGAAATGAAACGTAGTGTGCCATACCCAAATCACCAAGATACGCACAGCAGAGTTGCCCACTGTTTAAGAACGAGGGGCCACTGGTCTCCCGAGTGGCAAACTACGTTTTATTTCTATTCGAACATATCATTATGAAATAATGGAGACATTAGAGGGAAAAAATAACACTTAAAACAACCATTCTCCCTTTTCTGGTAATATGTAGCGGTTTAGGTTATTTTGTTAGGATTTTGGACATGTCCAACGATATGGGTGGGAAACAAATCATCCAATCAGAGCGTGGCACATGCCAGCTATTAACCAATAACTGCACATTTAGTAGGTGATTCGACGGCGTTTCGATTGTAGCGCCCATGGAGTCAGATGGTGTGAATTTTGGTATCGTGTGAAAGAGGATCAGTAGTGATGAACATTGTGTAACATAGGAAACATACGATTTTATGCCAAAACGTCACGACGACCGGCTTTCCGTCTGCATAACCTAACCACAATAAAAGTTAACAAATTTTATGTTTGGCATGGGGACTCATAATCAGGTGAACTTGGTTAAATTTCGATCGATTTTCTGTTATCCATGACAAGAGAGTGAAAATGGCCAGTTTTAACAACATGAACACAACACAGTTCATGTGCTTTCACACAGTGATTCCATTTTTGGTATACTGACTTGTAAATTGTAAAGTTTTAATTGATTTGGTGAAACACTGTCAACCCAAGTCAACATAGCTCAACGCCAGATGATAAAAAAGTTATCCTTCACACGTCATTTTGAATCTGTCTTAAATGTTTAGTGTTGAAATTTCTTAACTTGACGGCTAAATATCACCGCTACAGCTACACATGTATAGCTATAGTATTAACAACTGAGGAAAGTAAGTGATATAGCATATCATAGTTCATATCATAACACATCATTTCATCATTAAATACTCATATACTTTACATAGCTTATGCATGATTTGCACAAAAATGGCACAGGGCGATCAAATACTGAACCGCTTTAAAAACGCACCAACATGAATTCGGGAAAACATCATCATAGTTTAAGAATAACAACGGAAATATCCATGATTAGGAGTTAGGGCAGCTTCAAAGATGTTGTCAGGCCATTATAAGAGTTGTTTCAAAACCCAACAGGAAGAGGACTGATAAAGACGCTTTCACTCCTCAAAATCACGAAATAAATGTTCAAAGGCTATTCGCATAATCGCTGTAGCCGCGGGATAGCACTGAGGACACCTAAGGAACAGGAGCGCGCCATTGCCTTGACTGAAGTTGGTCTTGCTACAAGGGTCATAGCACCAAGGTTCGAATGTCAGCACGGTACCATCACAAGATTAAATCAGCGACTTCAGCACACGGGACGACCCAGAGCGACCACACCAGAGCAGCCACCAGTGACGACAGCGAGGAAAGATCGACAAATTGCGCGGGCTCATCTGCGTGATCGAACACTCCGACGTCTGGAACAGCAGGTTCCATCTTAGGTCGACTGTACGGCGGCGACTTCGCGCCTTTGGTTTGCGTGCCCGTCGTCCTGACGAAGGCCCGATTTTGACCCGATTTCCCGAAATGCACGTCTACAATGGTTACTTCGACGCTGACATGGTATTCTCTTCTCTGACGAATCCAGATTTCACCTCAGAAACACCGACGGACGTATTCGTATCTGGTGTCGCCGTGGTGAACCGTTATCACTGTGATTGTGTTGTGCAGACTGAACGATGGGGCGGCGGAGAAGTGATGGTTTTGGTTTTTCCATCACAGAACACTGGACCATGAGACTGCACGTCGACCCCAAATCGTCCACGTTAGAGATCTCCCACTTGTCCACAGCTTGAGAGGAATAGGATACCACAAGCAGTTATCCAAAGACTGAGTGTTCATGAGAAAGCGTTGTGTGACATGCATTGCAAAAAGGAGTGGTCCTACCCTTTGGAGCTCTTGCGTGTTTCATGTAATCCACATTGAAATTTAATTCTTTCCAATGCCATTTGTCACTATGACACTAATGCGTAACTGACTTATCTGAGTGTGAATGTAACACACAACCAACACCAAATCAAATTTGTTTTAGCGTCAATTCCACTTTTAACCTCTGGTGCGTTTTTAATGCGTCTCAGTATATTATTTAATGTAACTTTCACCTTTGAACGGTAAGATTTAATGCAACGCTGTTTGACGCTCATTCAGCCCGCCTAATTGCATAGCAGGCCATTGTTATACTTACTTCTTATGCGGGCGTAACCGCCATTCTCGTGGTGCCTGTCCCGCCCTTTACCAGTGATTCGAACACAGTTTCCGCTGAAAGGTAACTGGCGATGTTCAGTGGTTTTCTCCAGGCTGTGTCCTGTTTCTTCTGCCCTGTTTCTCCTGTCCTGTTCCTGTCCTGTTTTTTCTGTCCTGTTTTTTTCTGTTCTGTTCTCCTCTCCTGTTTCTACTGTCCTGTTCCTTCTGTCTTGTTCTCGTGTCCTGTTTCTCGTGTCCTGTTTCTTCTGCCCTGTTCTCCTGTCCTATTTCTCCTGTCCTATTCTCCTGTCCTGTTTCTCCTGTCCTGTTTCTTCTGTCCTGTTTCTTCTGTCCTGTTCTCGTGTCCTGTTTCTTCTGTCCGGTTCTCGTGTCCTGTTTCTCCTGCCCTGTTTCTCCTGTCCTGTTTCTTCTGTCCTGTTCTGTTTCTCCTGTCCTGTTTCTTCCACTAATACACCTGATCGCGGTCACATTAGTAAAATATTTTTTGTACCGCGCTAATACACAGTCAAATAAGTAAATACTTACTAGATCCCGTGTCATATTTCACCTTGAATGTTTAAAAGGACACTGACTTTTGTATCCCCGCAGTGGTTGTCTCTGGATAGGTTGTATCAGGGAATGTTGAGGGTCGGGACTCAAATGAGGCCTGCACAGTTTTACAAACTTCTGAACACCCGTTGAAATGGAAAGGAATGATGGTCGTCAAAATAATTTAGACTGTGATGTGAATTATGAAACGTTGAACATGTTCAAGAGCCATGGTTTGTGTAGGGTCCAGCTGATAAGCTGCTTACTCTATCCCGCGGTTAGTTGCGGGCCGTGTGCTAATTATTGAATAGAGATGACCTTTCAGATGACCTTTCAAACAACATTTAGTGTGTCACGCAAAACACCGGCCGGTACGTTTACACCCCACACCCCACCTCCCCGAGTAGTATGAGTTCATACTGTCTATGTCTACAAATAGAAGAACTTGAGTCTACTTGTTAGATTTGCTTTTTATGATTTATATAAAAGTGAACTATCGAAATTTCCTTCTGATATAAACCTGTTACTTCGCACAGTATAAAGATATCTCTTATGTTTTTACATTTGTGATATTTTACATCCAGACGCCTTGACGTGGGAAAAGAAACACTTGCTTCAGTCTCATCGGTATGACGCCATAATACGTGTGTAGTAAAGTGTTACATTTCTATGTCACGCAACAATGAGAGACGACGTTATACATACGCAGCTTTGAAATATCTAGGTCAACTGCAACGGCCTAAGCTTGTCGTTGATTGGTGTAAAGTGCGTGACCTCTGTGGGGGGAGGGAAAAGGAACGGTAACATGAAATATGCCGTTTTGTGCTCCAGTTTCTTAATTTTTTTTTCGAACCTTGTCAAATCTGACTCGGCAACAAGGTTAAGCGGCATCGGGTTACACAACAAACACCGCTACCGAGGTGTTAAACCCTTAAGCAGTGTCGGAAATAGGTCGATGCCAGACGCTGGAACAGTCCTTTCCAACGTTGCTTGAAACTGCTGTAAGTACCAGTGTGCTGTATGTTTCTTAATCAGAGTAGATGCCGCAAGAGCGTATACGCTCGCGATGGCTATTGAACCGTTCGAATAGAAATAAAGCTCGCGCAGGGTCCGTTTGTATGGTTACACCTTTAACACGCCATCTGAGGTAAAGGATCCTTTGCAACTAGATTGGAAATCGTTCAGCAGTGAGGGCACGATTTAGAGCAATAGTGAAGTGTAATTTGTGTCATGCCGAAAAACAAGTAAAACTTACCGAAATATGAAGCACAATTACTGAAGAACATGTGTGTGAAAAATTGGAGTTGTGCGATTTATACTTTTTGTTTTGTCAAAAGACAAGTAGGGTCAAAAGCAGATTTTGATGTTTTAAGGCGTTTTCCTGCGGGAATTCTCTTCAAAATAAAAATGCGATTACGTGAATCAAATCATTTCCACATATTTGATGTCTAGTAAGAGAGTAAGCTATAACGAAGTATCGTGTTGGTTCACCCAATCATATTTTTATAAATCGGAAAAAAAGAAATAATTTGGAAGTTCAGTGGAAGTCTACATTCACCATAATATTTCATGGCTTCTGACGCATGGTCTGCATTGGTCCAGAGGTAACATGCATGCGTTGAAACCGTTGTGTCGCATAGGCTAACGAGTTCTTTTCCTTTAAATGCATACGTTTTTTTCTTCTTAGTTCTTAACAAAGTGAGGTAATGGAGTTGGGTGGGGTGGGGTGGGGGTTTGTTGGGTGGGGCGACAATATCATAATTTTGCGCATTTAAAACAGGTTTAAGCAATGTTTTAGCTGTAGGCCTTCACGGACTTGTGTATATAGCGTGACGTCGTGCATGACGTCTTGTGTGGCGTCGTGTATTGTTGCGTGACGTAGGGATGCTGAAGTTGACTGAACTATCATGACGTCGTCACGGTGAGTTCGGATTGGAGATTGATCGACTACATACATGCACCAAATAATTACAGCACTTCTGGTCAGAGGAAAGTTGCCTACACGCAAGACTTACTTTATCAAGACAACGGTAATCCAGACATCGACAATACATTAGCTATCAGAAAACAGCAACGTACACATCAGTAAACTACTCCAACATAATAACACATCAGGCGAATGAGAGGACTTTGCATTCAGATATACATTTGGGTGCTACAATAGACGTTTATCCTACGATGAGATTACTACATGATATGGCATTTTCACAGACCCTTTCGTTCGCAGGCGCAGTTGGAGAAATTGCAAGGTTATTCATTCAAAATGCTTACGGACACGCCCACTATTTTCCATTTGCTCAAGAGATCAGAACATTTCACAGCGCGCAAGCTGTTATGTCTTGATTTCAGTTTCCATTCGTATATTGCCGATGCCTTTTTCTCTGTCATCATGTCCGGCAGCACCATAACCGTGACAAAGATCTAACATTAGTATAAGACCGCTATATGGTCACAAAACCTACTTGTCTGGTAATCCCTGTCCACACGGAATCCTATTCTCCACCAAACTCGTATATGAATTAATTGAAGGGCTGACAACTCAGTGCTTGGTGTAACAAGCCGGATGAGGCATTTGTATCCATCTAAATTAATTATGGTTATACACTATGAGGAATTAACTGTGCATAGATCATTCGATAAATTAATGATGAGAAATAGAACATAAATCTACCTTTATTTATATATGTATTTTATAAATTTTTTTTGTTTGACAGAATAATATGCAGTAAAATTTTTAATTGATAATGATGAATGCCAGTAATGAGAAAGTGAGCTTTTGTAGATATATTTCATCTTTGTATGAACGTCTTATGATGTTTACTGTATTGTAATGTGTGCACTCATGCAAAAATACCTATTCCAGCAGTAATTTCTATTATTGTTTATAAGCCACTATCAATTGAGAAAGACGTTATTCCATACTCCTTACAGCGATTGCGTCGCTCTCCACCTTTCGCTTTACATCACTGCCACCAATAAACAATCTTGACCTTTGGAGCATGTGAGACGCACGTGGGCTTGTTTAAGATTAGCCTCATTACTTGTGTCTTCCCGCGGAACTATTTAATCAGCAATTATCAATAAAATTGTTTTAGATGTTGGTTAGAATCATGTTGCGCATTTTCTAGACAAAGAGAATGCATGTGTATAAAGTGTTATTAGAGGCGAAGGTTAAGACGGATTGTTTGACATTACTCCCTGCCTCATCACCATGACCCCAGTAACCTCGGCATTGTTCAAGATTTCTGTGCAAAATTTGCTATTGGTGGCAGTGATGTACAGCGAAATGTAGAGAGCGACGCATACGCTGTAGGGAGTATAAGTTATCCACCACCATACCTACTGGCTAAGCACAAACTCTACACAGATATACAGCGCGTGTCGTCAGATATAGTCATTCCCCGCTCTTCCCAAAGCCTAATGTTGTCTTCTACAGTCCATGTACAAAGCGCTGTGTCTATCTCCTTCAAGCTAGGAAGCATTATGTACCATGAATCTATGTCACTGTTTTTTTTTTAATAATTATGACGTCACCTGTGGCTATGGGTTCTTGACATAGAAAAGGTGTTTTTAACTTCATTGGCTTCAAGGCCATTTTGGTGTCGAGTGTGATTCATTTTACAGACAGCTGAATATAGACGACTGGCTTAAAGAAATAAACTATAGTTACACTTATTAGTCGACGATCTTAGTATTGTAACGGGATTCTTATTCACACTATCAGTGTGTGACGGGCTTGTTATTCTGTCAATGTGTGACGTGGTTGTTATTCTGTCAATGTGTGACGGGCTTGTTATTCTGTCAGTGTGTGACGTGGTTGTTATTCTGTCAATGTGTAACGAGATTGTTATTTTGTCAGTGTGTGTCGTGGTTGTTACTCTGTCACTGTACATGACGGGGTTGTTATTCTGTCAACGTGTGACAGGGTAGTTACTGTCAATATGTGACTGGATTGTTATTCTGTCAGTGTGGGTCGGGGTTGTTATTCTGTCAATGTGGATCGGGGCTGTTATTCTGTCAACGTGTGAAAGGGTAGTTACTGTCAGTATGTGACTGGATTGTTATTCTGTCAATGTGGGTCGGGGTTGTTATTCTGTCAATGTGGTTCGGGGTTGTTATTCTGTCAATGTGTGATGGGATTGTTAAGCTGTCAATGTGTAACAGGTTGTTACGGGAGTTATTGTTCTGTCAATGTGTGACGGGGGTTATTCTATCAATCTGTCACGGGGTTGTTATTCTGTCAGTGTGTGAGGGGGGTTATTCTATCAATCTGTCACGGGGTTGTTATTCAGTCAGAATTTGACGGAGTTGTTATTCTGCCAATGTGTGACGGGGTTATTCTATCAATCTGTCAAGAGGTTGTTATTCTGTCAGTGTTCGACGGGATTGTTATTCTGTTAATGTGTGCCGGGGTTGTTATTCTGTCAATGTTCGACGGAGTTGTTACTCAGTCAGTGTGTGACGGGAGTTATTCTATCAGTCTGTCACGGGGTTGTTATTTTGTCATTGTTCGACGGGATTGTTATTCTGTTAATGTATGCCGGGGTTGTTATTCTGTCAATGTGTGACGGGGTTGTTATTCTGTCAGTATGTAACGAGGTTTTTATTTTTTCAAATATGTGTGACGGGGAAGTCATTCTGTCAGTGTTCGACGGGGTTGTTATTCTGTCATTGTGTGACGGGGTTGTTATTCTGTCAGTGTGATACGGGACTGCTATTCTTGTCAGTACGTAACAAGGTTTTTATTCTTTCAAATGTGTGACGGGCCGGTATGTGTGTATGACTTATGTCTGTAGCATCTTATATGCAAATTAAAAGCTTTTTGTCTTACTGTAGTGTACACAGCAAGTAGTGGTTTTCAATCTTTGATTGGAACAATGTTTATCAAATTGATAGACTTACAGGGTAGTTTTCTGTTTGGTATTAGTTTCCATAGAATAAACTGAATTATTAAAGATGTGGGTCGGAGGTGAAAGGCAAACTTTGGTGTATTTTCTTTGTAAAGGGCAGGCGAACCCCATTTTCACTTCTGTATATAATGTCTGTACATAAACTAAATATATGCATGCATTTTTATTTTTATTCTGTTACAAGCCAAGCGCAGTTGCTTTTATCTCGTACATATGCATGACAGCATTGGTGTATCAGTCACAAAAGAAAAAGCGCTAGACATTCAGCCATTCGAACGAAAATACTATTGAATTTAACAAATCTTCCTCGTTCAGTCGTGAGTCATCTTTTCACGTGTCTCTGGCGAACAATGTCTGACATAGTAATCTAACATCCCTTTAGCAGTGTCACCAGGTACGTATACCCGTATACAAACGTTTAGAATGTCCAAGTAATGCCTCTTTAACACCCCTCTTGACGAGGCGCGTCAAACTAAATTCTCCGGTACACATTTACGGGGAAACAGTATAAGCTATGTATACACAGGGCCTTGCGTGAATTTATGGTATGAACATGACCTTCTTAGCCGTCTGTTTACACTTTTGAACACAGAATAACATACGTATTCTGGAAAATTTGGGGCGGAACCATAACTGTCCTTCTTAGTGACCAAAGGTCATTTTTGGATGTCACAGTCCGGTGACCGCGTTCTTCTGGCCATGCAGATATAGCTTTGGAATGTTCTGATTAATGTACAGAATGCGTACAATTTGGGCGATTAGAGACGTGTAAATAGACTTTGAAAACATGGTTCATTCATTTCAGTCAGTTAAGGCCAGCTACATGGTCGCATGCCTAGAAGACATTTCCCTGATCCCTTGAGTGTTATGTCTATAACAGCAGCAAACTTTAGTAACACATCGCAGATATAGGTAGGTACTATACGTTTGCATTATTTTTATTGTTTATTGTTCATTGGAGTTTCTTGCTGGACCAAACACTGCTATCGAGTACATATACCATAAACGTGATAACGGTGTTTCGACAGTCACGCCTTATGTGCACAATAACTCGTGATATTATCTGTGACAAAAGTGCTGCTTCCCTTATTAATGAGTAGTATAAAAGTGGCAGCTGATGCCGTATTAGGGAGGAGGGATTGAGGAGGGGGGGACAGAGGGTGTGTCGTTGAGTCCGCGCTCCCTTGAGCGAGGCGCATGCGCTTGACGTCACACGTCATGCGAGGCGCGCCAACGGACCTTCAGTAGGCGGTTTTGGCGCATGAATTTCGTTGACGTCCTCGTTGACGAGATAAAAAGAAGGTCTGTGAAGAGAGTGAAGTTACTCCGGCTATCCTAAATGCCTAGACAACACCAGACCACGTTCACCTAGAGAGACGCTACGCTACTATCATGGCTTACGGAGGGTGGGGAGGAGGAGGGGGAGAAGGAGGGGCTTTGGCAAAGGGGGTTTACTTGCACCATGTGTGCCAGGCGGTTTTGCCGGCGGGACACTTGGTTGAGGCATGAGCAGACCCAGCACGCCGAGGGGGAAATGTACCAGTTTACTTGCAGCACGTATGCCAGGCACTTTTCAAGGCGGGACAACTGGCTGCGGAATGAGCGGACGTACCAACCGGAGGAGGGAGGAGCGAAGTTCACTTGTCCAACCTGAACCCGGACGTTTCCCCGACGGACACATTCGGTTCGGCACCAGCAGGTGTATGTTGAAAAGAAAAAAACGTACCCATGCGAAGGGTGTGACGGGACGTTTTACCGGTTGTGGGATTGACGCGTGCATCGACGTGCTGAACACGGTAAGTCACACACCTGCCCACCCACTCACACACTGTGGTAAAAGCCGAACGGTTTGTACCACTCGGCTACGGGATCCGATTATGCAGTACAAACACATGCCGTATTTCGTTCTATGAATGGTCCAATTTTCGATACTTGAGATTTACTGGTGAACTACTTTCGAAGTGACACAGCGAGTGTTACATAACCGCATGCTTCGAAGTTATAAGCTTATTTGTTTACCTATATGTTGCCTAACACTTTTCTGTGGCCATATTCTCTGGATTTGGTGTCTTTTTATGTAAAATTAATAAGTAGAATAAAATAATAATTATTGGACATCACAGATGGCGCTGTATGGCTCACCTAAGGCCAATTGCCATAATGCTCGCGAGGTCATCGCCCGCCGCTATTCTCTTCTGCACATACATGAAAAGGTATGACAGCCGATACCAACAGACAATTGTGTGACATGACAAGCTATTCTATCAGACAATCCATGAGCTAGAGACCACTTGTTTTCCCTGGTTGCAAACAGGGTGGGGTGAAGAAATTCTTCCCGCAAAAAAAAATATTACATAGGAATATGTGTTGTCAAATCGATGTCAGCGATAGTGTATTCGTTTGATTTGTGTCATTTTCGGCTTTCCAGGTAGTCTAGATGTTGTTGCAGAACTGATGTGTTTTTGTACAACATAACGCTTAACCTGAAGGCCGTCGACTAAAACTGACGTATTTATGACACGATGCAGTATGAACACATGCCGTATTTCCTACATCAGAATAGCAATACCATTTGGGAGAGAGAATTTCAGGGGGGAATAACTGTAGGCCGCATGTTGACACGGCTATAGACGGGGAACAGCCTTTGGCGCTGTATGCTTAATCTAAGCCCACATGTTTAAACGGATCGTAGTAATATTGGTCCCGTAGACCTCATATTTTATATGTAGTAAGTATTATCATAAGCCACTCGCATGCCGTAATGGTCCCGTAGATCTCGTATTTCCAATTATATATACCCTCCTTATATTGGGGGGTGAATTGATATATAGATAAGTCTAATAGTAAGCATTATCACAAGCCGCTCACACACAGTAATATTGGTCCCGTAGAACTTGTATTTCCAATTATATATATATATATATATATATATATATATATATCCTCTTTATAATGTTGGTGAATAGATATATAGATATATAGCTATATTGATAGCTGTGTCCTCTGCATTGTCCAACAGTACATACATGTATTATAAGCCGTTATATACCTTCCGGATATCCGTCTGTTGATATCTTCTTCGGGGTCTCAACCCGACAGAGAATCCGGCAAAACTGCCTCCTGGCCCGTTAGATAAAAAAAATTTTATAACGTTATCGACAAGCCTCACGAACGCTGGCTGACACTGCGGGGTGTCGCTGAATTACACGCCCCAGACCTTTACACCCAGTTACCGTGCTATGTGACCGTACTATTCCCCATCTGTAGTTTTACTATATTATAGCTATGCAATATTATAGTTATACTCTATAACTTTTACCCCAGCACCAATAATTCCCGGGTACTCGACGCTCCGTACCACGTGGCGAGTCAGGCTGACCTGCGTGAACTCCTCGCTCATCTCCCGAGCAAAGATCCACTTACCTGGGCGCAGCAACAATGTCCCAACACGAAATGGATCGTAGATCTCTTGACTAACGTGTTGTTTTTGTGCACAAACTACCCCATCAGCCCATCGGTGAGTGTGAGGTAACGTTGCCGCCTTGCCTTGCGACGAACAAGGAGCTGCACACGCTAGTGGAAGGGGCTAATGGACCTTATAGGGACCATTTGTGTTTGTTCCGCTGTTTGGCTGTCCATCTGGACTAGGCCGACCCCCAAAACTGCGAGAACCAGGCTCGGCATCACCACCGAATTTATCTGGAGGGAGGTAGAGATGGAGTCCAAGCATTTCCGCAGTGTACCTCTCAGTGCATTTGACACTATTTAACATTCAAGTGTACCAGCTCCTCCCCATGGACAACTTTACTCGGCTCACGATTTGCGCTCCGTGTTTACGTCCATTGGTGAGAAAGACATGCACGACTGCCTAAAGAAAAACATCGTGGCCGACCGAGCATCATCTTTCATCGGGACCACGAACAAGGCGTGACACATATACGGGGAGGTAAGCTCTGTCAGCGGATCGTTGGGTTCGATGCTAACGCACTGTATTGGCCTGCCTTGCCTCAACCATGCCGGCGGGTCAATACATCCGATGGCGACGTGACCAGGAGAAGTTCGTTCCCACGCATCTGGCTGAAAAATGGCTAGACTGGCTGGGGGTACTCATCCGCCACCGACTTAAACATACGGAGAATCAGGTCGGTGATAGGCAACTCACCGTAGACGTTTTCGCCCACATCGATGGACGTCCCACAATCTTCCAGTTAAACGGTTGCTATTACCACTACCACGGCTGTCACCTGAATCCCCCACGCCAGGGTGAGCGGCGGGTGAATGACATCATGCCTGGTTCCAGGCGAAAGCTGATCGGGAGTATGTTCGGTACGGAAATTCTGCTGGCCACCACGTTACTGCAATGGTACCTCGTTCACGGGTTGGTAGTGACCCGCGTCTACCAAGTAATGGAGTACACGCCCGAGCGAGCCTTCCGAACATTTGTGGACCCTGTCACCGAAGCCCGGCGGGAGGTGGAAATTTTATGTACATGGGTCCTCTCAAAGTACGGTTAAACCGTTCTACCACGGACGCTTTGGTCTTGTTAAACGTGTGAAAGAAAAACACCCCGTTGTCCTTTAAAAATGCCTGGAACACTCTGTTCAGAAATTCTTTGACCTCGTCCGTTTGCAGGTACAACGGTCGACGTCCCGTCTTGAAAATGTGTTGAAACGCCTCGATCAGATGAGCACCGGTTTTGGTGCGCAGTGGAACCACCCAAGCGTATTTGGAGAGGACATCGATGTAGGTAAGTAGGTAACCAGGTCCACCTGCCACTGACTGTCTACATCCCCTACCACAACTCGGTTACGAGGGTAGCGCCGTCGAGCGGGGCGGTGCAGCGTGTACGTGTCCTGCTGGGCCAAGCCGACACGCAGGCCCGACTCACTTTAAATCCCATTGGTCTATTGAGCGCGGACTCAACGACACACAAAGATCACGTGATCACCCATGGGTCCGTTTGGGCGCCAAGGAGCTGCTCTCATTGGTCCGTTGGCGCGCCACGCGTGACGTCAAGCGCATGCGCCTCGCTCATGGGAGCGCTAACTCAACGACACACCCTCACTCCCTCCTCCCCAATACGCCACCAACTGCCCCTTTTATACTACTAACATGGTAATATTACCATCATAAGTACTACAATCATCAAGACATCAAAACAGGTCAGTATTTTTTATTGCTTGAAATTTAGTGAAAGCATAAATATAAGATTTTGTCTTTGTGTTGCTTTCATATTTATCAACTAACCAACATTAGTCCCACGATTCTTTGTTGGCTGTCTCGTCTAAATCATTAAAAATGGAGGAGAGTGCCAGTTTGAATAACCATGCAGTACCAATCCGTTTACGACTGAGTTTTAGAACCCGCTGTTATCTGATGTTATCTGTCCATATTAGGGCTTTAATGACCTCAGGGTCTCTTATTCACAAAACATGACGTAAGTGATATTATGGGATGGAACAATTATAAAACAATGTGTCCAGATGAAGCACCAATCTACGTGCTGACATTTTCATGGATTATGCCCAAATTGTGGATATTTCCGACAAACTATTAGCGGCACGAAGCCCACGGGACACCAGGAAGTACAGATGAGTGTAAAACTAGCGGAGAAATGCTGTATTCCTAAACTTGGTGAAATTTTGTTTCCGATCTTATCTTTCTATATGCATACATAGCACATATAGTAGTCTGACCGGGCCTTTTGGATCGATACAAGGGTCTGAAATATTTTTAATGTTAATATTTTTAATAGGTATGAACTATTTTCCATTTATATGTATTGTGTATTTATTTATTTTATTTTTTTTGGGGGGGGGGGGAGGGTTGTATTATGTTAACAACACTCGCAAAAGGTGTGTTTTTACCCCTTTTATAACAGTATACATTCACTCCAATTTAAAATGGTGCGAATTCCCCTCTTTATAAATACGGCTTTTACAGTTCATGATGTTTTATGTCCACTGCATTTCGTTTCCTGCTCAATCATGATGTAACCCAAATGTCACAAAACGCATGGATGACATAATAATACGGCACTCGAAGTACGTTCAAATGATGTTTACCGAAACTCCAAATAACTATATTAATAAATTAATAATTTACTGTCTTATCCTATGATGAATGGACAAGATGTTCTCAGTGAAATATCAATTCCATGACACTAACCCTTAAATCATCAAGGTGAAATGACAGAGTCAGAGAATCAAACCCGATTGAGGCTCTAAAACAAAATGTCCTGTCCAAAAATCTCTGGCTTTTCCATCAAAAACCATGGGTTTAGTTGCTTTAATTTCACCTGGAATACCCTAAAGTTAGAAATAAACTATGACACGTGATTAAAAAAGGACAATGAGAGTCATTTTCTAATCTAAATGTGATATTATGCAGATAATGCACAGTGTGGGATGGGGTATGAGAAGCTGACAATACAGTGGGATGGGATATGAGAAGCTGACAATACTGTGGGATGGGATATGAGAAGCTGACAATTCCTCATATCCCATCCCACAGCATGCACCATAATTTTTACGATGCCAAAAAATATAGCGTTCCTTTTTAGGTTGTGTTTAAATCGCCGAATTTGTACGTTGATAACGGAGCTATAAGCGTTCACCATTTGTTTACTTTGCTAACCCTAAGGAGACAAGAAGTTATTAATTTTAAGACAGAAGTACATCTTGTGCTTTCAAGTGTTCATAAAACAGATATCTGTTTTGTTAACTAAAATACTTACTTCTTCGCTTCTCCACATGTAATGACAAGCGAAGTACAGACTTGTTACTTGTACATATTTTAATTAAAGTTTATAAGTCTAACAAGCATGTATGTACCTCTTGCTGATTAGCATAACTAAAAAATGCTTTTCCATGTCCTAGCTAAACACGCTACAAACAGTTATCATAATAATCAGCATCATGGTAGAAGATTTGTCAAGGAATTTAAGAAAGTATATTTTTTTATTTTTCAGTTGGAATGTATTGGTCATTTAAGTATCCATAAAATACACAGTTTAAACAGAGGGACAAAATTATATAGTGGAGATCACAGACGCATGGGGTATCTAGAAAAGTAAATTCCCCTTTTCAGTGCTGCCATCTTGTGACAAATGTGGAAAGTGACAAGTTTAATAAGAGATTTTTTTGTAACTTCTGATATAACAGAGAAGAGTTGTGAATGTTGTTAATGTAATGCAACGTATGTTTTTGGTCAAAATATAACGTTTTTGGATTTTGGTCTTGCCAGTTGTTTCTTTCTCCGAGAGGAACGCAGAGTAATAGATACACATCTAATGGGCAATAGATAGCCAAAAACGACTTACCTTTTTCATGTCTTTATCAGTAAGGTCCCAAGCTAGAAAAAAGTAGCCCTTCATAACTTTGGTTATGTGTTGAGAAATGTGTAAAGATGGGTGGTCCATTATCTGCTAAGTCCAGAAAGCAATGGCTAGACTGTCCACATCCGTCTCTGTCAAACCTTCAAGGTCCTTCAATAGCTACAACAAGAACATTTTTTGTGCAATTATACACAAATGTACTTTTACTATTATCGGTGGCTATAAAAGTAGTACAGATTATGGCCAGAGAGACGCACAAGGTTTACAAGAGTTTCCCTTTTAAAGTGCTGGTTTTGCCCCTTAACCCATTTCATGAATCACAAATTCTACTGAAAGCAAAACACTAAACTTAAGACTTAACACTAAACTATATGAAACAAAGCAGAAGATTGTCCAGTAACATCTTTAGTAATGACGAAAGTTTAAATCTGTATGTACCTTTATGTTCTCGAAATGAAACACAATGCAAAAGATCATTGAACGGTACTTCATCACTGTTTATAGACAAAGAAACCTTAAAAAGGCTTACAACCGACAGCTTCAAAACTGATATTTAAATATCGGTAGTACAATTTTATCTAAACCTAATAGGTCCATATCTACTGAGGGAAACAAAAGCAAGTCCAAGATTCAAAAACTCACAAAATTTAACGCAAACATATCCTCCGCACACGTGGTCTTGAAAGAGTGAAACTCCCTTCCCAGTTCCATGGCATCTTTTTTGCTAAAATTCAAAACTTTGGGGTAGGAGAGAGTGAAACACAACGGACCAGCAAACTTTGACCGCTTATATATGAACAACTACGGGCCTAAGTAGCGGTAGCTATTTCTGACCTTCACGAAGAAGGCTGCAAGTCCAAAAATCCATGCAGTTAAATCACTCTGGCTAACAGCCATTCGACATTTGTTGAAATTTTGATTATCAGTACATTAACCGTTGGCCCCATGGGTCGGGCAAAACGGACTCTGTGGTCCATTATGCCCCATGGGATATTAATATAATGCATCAAAACACGCTAACTCTGCATCGAGCTTTGAACTTCAATTCATCGAATTTTATTCATTTAAAATGTAGGATTTAAAGTTTTACATGCACAAATCACACACAAATATCATCTCCTCATTCCCAACACCTACACATGATGAGTGGGTCCGTTGCAAGCATCCTGTACACTGGATCATACCATCGAGTTTGCTAGTGCTCCACATTCCCACGCAGAATAGGCACTCACCATCTATAGCACCTGCATCAACTGGATTGTCGAGGATGGCATCACCACTTGTCCTTGGTTTCTTGGGAACACTGGATTTTGGCCGCTGATTACGACATCGCTTGTCTTTATCTTCCTTTTCAGGAGTTCTGCTGGTTATTACTACCACTACTCCGAAGTAAATATTTGTACGGACTGCTGGTCAGAACAGCAGCCTTTCCACGACAGACATTCTTTTTGACTTTGACGGATGGTTTAACTGTAACTTTTGGAGGGGGGGAGGGGTGATATGTCATATAAATGCCTCCCGTGGCGGACAAAACTTTGAACGGTTCAGGCACCAAGAATGTGGAAGGTCCAGATGCTTGTGTGGAGAACCTTAGCACTGGAGAAGGCATAGTAACCCAATAAATAGTTAATCTGCCATTCTGGGGTGGGGGGGGGGGCATGGGACGCACTGTACGCATGTTAACGCAACCGGAAACACGATGTCCCCGTAACTCGGGGAGATAACTCGCGCCTGACTGATCAAAATTGATAATTTGACAACACTTTCTATTTTATCAATGCGTAAGATATTTTAGTTTGAACTGTGAGATTTCAGCGCAAAATCACTTAGACAAAAAGTTCCACTTTTAAAACTTCATGTGGGATACTTTTTCTATGCATATACATTTAGTTTGGTGTTGTCTTTTTATTTATCTTTTTTTGTTTTATAAACCCGGAAGGGCCCACGTCTATCCATAGGTTGCTGGCACGACCGGAGAGAAAGCCACCATGAGCTGGACTTTAACTCATAGCGATCATAACGCATTGGTGAATGGCTCTAGGGTTACTGCCCCGCGCTATACACTGCATACATTAGGAACATGCTAACGTGTACATGTATATCAACTATGCCATTGAGCTGATCTAAACGATTAATAATTCAAATCAACTGTTAGAACCTATAACTGTAGATTATTCCGTGAATAACCATGCATAAACAATCGAATCTTTAATCCATAAACAGATATATCCAAAAATATATATATATACTAATCAAAACCGCTAATTTGTAGATTGATCAATGAATCAACCAATCAAATCGGACGAGCTATAAAATGCAGAAAACTAAATCAATACTGCGGATTGGTGGATTAACCAAATTGTGGAAATGAGTTAATTTTTCACAGGATTTGAGTTTATGCTGCTATAATAGCTCCTCTACAGATCTTATTTTGATTTGATTGGTGTTTTAAGCCGTACTCAAGAATATTTCGCTTATACGACGGCGGCCAGCATTATGGTGGGTGGAAACCGGGCACAGCCCGGGGGAAACCCACGATCTTCCGCAGGTTGCTGGCAGACCTTCCCACATACGGCCGGAGAGGAAGCCAGCGTGAGCTGGGCTTGAACTCACAGCGACCGCATTGGTGAGAGGCTCCTGGGTCATTACGCTGCGCTAGCCGACTGAGCCACGGAGGCCCCCTACAGATCTTATTTGCGTACAAGAAAGTTAATTCTACGACACTGACATATTCATACATGTAGAGTTGGTCTTTAGTGTGTACACTGGTCGGTTATTATTCGAGTCGTTGATATCCAATCTAAGCATCAATTCCTATATTATAGACGTAGTCCACGGGTGTGCCCTATAAACCAAAACACATTCATGGTCTGTTTGTAAGCAGCATTGCACTTTATACGAAGTTATAATTCCAAGAAGACAGTCAGGTTGTACTTTATTCAAGGTATATCCGTTTACACCTTGGACAATTGCTAGATTATAAATACTATATTTCATGAGTGAGACGGATATCCGTGACCTGTGTGCACGCGTGGTAAATCCCAGTAACTTTATCAAAGCTTTTTTTTTAGCCCATTTTATAACCTTTGCATTAGAAATTAGAAGTTCAGAGAAAGAACGAGTACATGAACTGCCAACATATTTATGCATGACGAAAACAAACAAGAGACATCGTCGGCAAGGGGTGTATGCGGTTACCTTATATTCTTCAGAAATATGTAGAAAAATGAAACAAAAATTGGACAGTCTTTTTTACCATTCATGAAGTTTAAAATAAGTTACTTATGCAGTACAAACTTTTACGCAATTTTCAGCAATATTTCGGTTTAAAGAGACTATACCAAATTTTTTAAACTGAACTATTTCTGTTTTTCCTCTAATATTGACCAAAAAATGCCACCTTCTTGCGATTTTCTGTTTTTAACATCATAATTTATATTAACAGTTTCAGATCGACCCAAATTATGAAATTTTATGTATGCACAAAATAGAATGAGGATTGCCATTTACGTGGATGCAAAGTTCGTGTAAACTGGAGGCCATTTGGAATTCTTCCCGGGTTTCCGATCGGCCGTCAGCTACATGTGTACGTACTATGTTTTGAGGTATATTTACCTGGATAGTAGTATGCGTATGTGATTGGTTATATTATGCATTATTTCTGGAACAAAAATTTCGTAAATAAAGCAGCAGAATGCTTTAAATATTTATTAGAGTATTGTCAGAATTATTCTTAAACGAACATTTTCAGCCACTCGTGAGGCCAATTTGAATCTAGGCTGACCGTGTCAAATTGGGGGGGTGGGGGGGGGGGGGCTGCAAGAATACTGGGTCACATGGCACAGATTTTACACCATGTGACCAGTTTGGGATTACAAATGTGTCTTAGACTTAGGTCAGACTTAATAATCTTGACTTCAAATTGTGACGTAAGGCATATATACCTCTGAAATTTGTATTTGTACTTAATCTAAAGCTTTCTGGCGAAAATGAATATTAACATTGAAGTTCAAATCTAAGTTCAGGCGCCTCGACTACGAAGATGTCTAAAACTGTCAGACTTTGTATTCTTCAAATCAGTTTACCTGAACTCCCGGTTCTCACAGAGACGGCGGCCCCCTGTCGGCTGCATGTATGAGAAACTGGCCATCCGTGAAACGTGTTCAACTTTCCCTGGACACTGCCGGTATAGGCCTACATCATGATGAGAACATTGAAGTTGCCGGTCCCGAAAGACTGATCGGCGAGCCACCCGCAGTTATCCGTCGGGTGTACGATAGCTAGGCTTACGGGCAGAACGAGACGTTATATTAGAAACTGATACTATATAACATTGTAGAGGTTCCGTTATACTAGCTATTTATGACATAACAATGACTCAAGGTCTTGTTACTCACTATAGCGCCGTCGAACGGTATTAAAAAATACGCCGCCTCCCCATTGTTTGTATCATGACGTCACAGAAAGATTGAACATTTGTTACCAATGTGTGGGACATCCGGTTGACCTATTTGCCACAATATTGACCATGATTGATCATGCACTTGTTTCTCAGTGATTGCTCAGAAATCGGTGTGACCTAAGGCAGAATATTTATATTTCCTTTTTTTAACTCAATTCATCAAATATTCAATCTTACATCATGGAAAGCTGCTGTGTATTAACTTTTTTCGAGATTATACATGTACATGTACACGTCAGGCCTACAGAAATTCTTCAGTATAGTCTCTTTAATACCCGACTTTCAGGAATATCGATGGGCTTAGCACACAATCATCAAAAATATTTCCATTTACAGAAGGTGGGAAGGTCTTCCAGCAACCTGCGGATGGTCGTGGGTTTCGTCCAGGCTCTGCCCGGTTTCCTCCCACCATAATGCTGGCCGCCGCCGTATAAGTGAAATATTCTTGAGTACGACGTAAAAAACCAATCAAATAAATAAATAAATAAATCTTACAGGAGGTGGACTATGAGACGCTGCATACCGCCAGATGAATGAGTTCAACTGCACCACAGTAACGTCATGAAAGAGAGACAGTTTAATAAATTACTGACTGCTCAAAGTAGTGAGGTTTACTTCTAGTCACATGCACATAAACCCTGAATTTAAATCGACCCATATAAAATCACAGAAGAATCTAACACTGTTCTGTTCAACTGAACACTATGTTCAATGCCAGTAATAGAAAATCGAAAAAGTGTGCAATTCACCTTTACGCATGACATTTATAATTAGGTAGACCTATGTATATGTCTTAAGACATAATATATATATATCCTCTGTCCGGGTTCCTTCCTCCCCACTTCTGGCTGCCATCGTATAAGTGAAATATTCTTGAGCACGGTGTAAAACATCAATCGAATAAACAAAAATTAAAAAATAAATATTTAGATCTGTGCATTCAACATTCTGATATGCGTGCACACATATGTAGATGTCCAGCTGCAATTATTTAGTGCGCATATAGCTGTTAAAGTTTGTGGGGTGTTGCAGTGGTCATGCGGATTTCTATATACATGTACATATTAGGTCACCATGCACGGTCCAAGGTGACCGACTATCCTATATTTAAATAGTGTCAAGGCTGGACGTTAAACCTTTGAGCAAAGAGTCCCGATCAATCCTGAATTCCATCCAGCATAACTTAATGGGGTGACATGCAAATGTAACAGTGAAATGAACTATGTAGGCGTATAAACTTGTTATGAACATGGAAATTTGTCTTTTAATTTATGGGTCTTTATTGCCTGGGATAACAAGCTAGCCCTGGTGCCTGTTTCTGTGGACAGATGCATGGAGGTATTTAAGACATATCGAATTCGTCAAATCTCGTCAAATTCGAAAAATAAAACGATGGAGAGAAGGAATGTCTCAGAGATGAGCCACATATCTTATGTGTTACAGAAGACTGGTATCTATCACACGCACGGCCCAGATTTTCACAGATTTTGCCCGTCAGGAGAGCCCGCTAGAAGCTATTTTAAGAAGTATACTGAATTTGAACATGAGACTTCCGGGTATCACACACGAGAGGTCTAGTACATAGAGATAGTATGGCTTTTGATCTTCTGTCCTTAGACGAAAACAAAAGACACAAAGAATGAACTTTTGCAAGGTTGTTGTCCAGTCCCATGGTAAACTATGGTAATTAGTGTGATGTACGGATCCCCCATAACTAAACCAGAGACTTGGACAGCTTTGAAAATTTTTGTTGCTAATTTCCTGTCATTTTCAACTACTCAACACAAAGGAAAACTGAGAGCGGAATAGAAGCCAGCAGCCTGAAATACACCAGAAGTCAAAACTATATCAAAATATTTTCTACCAGTGGCAAGCTTTAAAAGTTGTTAACGAATTTCGATGCCTTTCTCAAACTTTATGTATCGTTCCTAGGGTCAGTCTACAAGGATGTAAAATTTTCGGACAATCAGTTCCTTCGTTGTTGTGAAAAATACGTTTACGCCAACCACGTAACCAATTTTGCCGCGTATTTTTATGACACTGCCCGTATAGACATACCCTATAACATACCTAAGTTTCATTAAAATCAGGTGGAATCTACAACCACTTTTAGCAGTAACGAAAATTTGCGTAAATTCTTACACAAACCTGCATGTTAAATTTTGATCAGTTTTTTGGGAAGTACGTGAAAACCCAAAGCACTTGAACGGGAATAATTCTTAGAAATTCATAACCCTGAGGTTAAGGGGTTTCACAAATGACTGTGCTCCGTCCAACTATGCAGTTTTTATAGTTGACCTACTTTTCCTCTATTTGCAGTGGGCAGCCCAAGCCCAATTTACTTACGGAAAGGATTTACATTAAGAAGGTTTCATGGCCAGCCAATCTGTAGTCATACGTGCCTAATTTGAAGTCAGTCAGTTTGGTGGTTCTGGAGAAGAAGATTCACAGCCCCTTTACAAAAGAAATTTACGGACGAAATCGAAGTATGAACCGGTAGCTTTCTTTCTCAACTGACAATTGCGAACGTCAGAGTACGCCGCATTGGTATGATTTTACTGCATTTTATAGAAATAAAATATATAAAATACAACTTTGTATAGAGGAAAGGAATTGAACTAAATGCAATTTTCTTTGTCTTTGAATTCAAGTATCTCAAACGATCAGCTCTATGTTAGCAGCTCGGCTACCGTGTTTATCTTTGGTTGACTCAAACACCATGTACATGGTTACACTGAAGTGGTCCAAAATGCTCACCCTCCTCGTTAGAACATATCCTATAATGTTAAAATGCTTCCTAAAGATTCTATGAACTAAACACAGTGCCGTTAAACGCTCACATATTTAGCGGCGGTTTTATTGGTGGGCGTTGTGGCTGCATGGCATGCGTTTTGACCCGATCTGTGTTGTTAGATAGACCCAGTCCTTCCAAAATAATAACCAAATAACGAAGTGTACGTTACGATCAGGTCTTCTCCTGGTTACACACATCGACACGGCGATTAAAAAGCGGAAAGCAAACGTACCAAACGGCGAGTTCTGGTGAGACCTAGTCCTTTCGTGGTTGCACTCTTTTGTATGTCTCCTGTGAAGGAAAAACTCGAACGAACAAAAGGACGAGAGAAAAGGACGAAAGGGCGAAGAAAATGTTTTACTTCGCACTTTCGTACTTTTGTTTCGTCCTTTCGTAGTTTTGTTAGTTCTTTCGTAGTTTTGCCTCGCACTTTTTGTCTCGTCTTTTCGATATTTCGCTTTTTTGCATTTTTTAGAACAAATCAGTAATCAGTAATAATCAGTAAAAAGACAAAAGTACGCGTGGCCACTACGGAATTCCACATAATTAACCCATTTGTACCTGTTAGTGTCTGCGGTGTAATTAATACGGTAATTACAAATGGAACTAAAGCAAAGAAATTGTTATGCGCCATATTTTTGGCAGTGAAATGAGATTGTGCCACGGCACACTCCGCATGCGGTCTTCGTCATCCCAGTACAGTTTGTAACTGTATAAATATTACTTACGATGTTAATAATTCAAATAATTTCCCAGAAAAGGAGAGTTTCCTGTAGGTTTTCTCTACTTTCTTGTCTTGACATGTTTTTAACCATATATGTTAAAATTTATTTAGTTGAAACTGAACCCAGAATCACAAATATAATCAAGGGCGGATTAATAGTGAATTGTCAATGAATTATCTGTGTCCACAAAAGAAACTTTCAATGAAACAATAATTGATTAACAGATGCATGCTAATTACCGATGTAGGCTTTGGATGTCTAAAGGATAAACATCTTTTGCATGATTTTGGTAGCGTCAACATTTATTGCTGATAACACTTGCATTAAAACTTTCCTAGCATGAATTGATGTCAACCGAATGTCAGCAAATTAACTAACCTGTTCTGAGGTTGGCTTGATCAGAGATAAGTACACTCAAAAAATTAATCTGTTAATTTTAACAGATATTGTCTGGGTGATGTTAGAATATATGAATATTCTGTATTCCAACAGAATGTTCTGTTAAATAGGACACACATATTCTACTAATTCAACATAAAGATTCAATTATACTAACAGGCATATGACAGAATATTGTGTTATAATAACAGAATGCATTCTACCATCGCTCAGACATTTTCTGTTAAAATTAACAGATTAATTTTTTGAGTGTACAATGGTAATAACACAATTTGAAAAGGATAGACCGTTTTTCTGCTATATTACCGTCGTCTCAGTCTGATTGTCTCTGTCACGTGATCGATCGATGTGACCACTCAAAGTCTTATTCACTCGGCCCGACACATTTGATTGATATATTTATTTGAATGACATCCCACCCAGTTACCGTGATTATATTTACATCGGGTCAACCAGCCATGTACGTTTCCTTACTCTAATTTCTCAGTGCTGAGCACCAAGCGATGCAGCAACAAGTACAATGTGTTAATTTCAGGTCTCAAGACTTTGGCCAATGATTATACATTAGGCCGCCGAAGCGGTCCATTCTAATTCATTTCCTTTTCCTGTGTTTGTGAGAGGAAATGGGAGGGGGTGGTGTGGTGAATGTTTAATGCGGAATTGGTGCTGATATTTCAGTTCAAGTCCGATTTAAATAACGAAACAAAATATGTTTTACCCATATCGCACATAGTCTAAGGCTGTGCGAGATTTATGACTGAACTGAATCGACCATTCCATCTAGTGCATGAATTAATATCATGTAGGCCTATACGTACATGTATTTTATTTATTTATTTATTTATTTATTTGATTGGTGTTTTACGCCGTACTCCAGAATATTTCACTTATACGACGGCGGCCAGCATTATGGTGGGTGGAAACCCACGACCATCCGCAGGTTGCTGACAGACCTTCGCACGTACGGCCGGAGAGGAAGCCAGCATGAGCTGGGCTTGAACTCACAGCGACCGCATTGGTGAGAGACTCCTGGGTCATTACGCTGCGCAAGCGCTTTAACCGACCGAGCCACGGAGGCCCCAATATACGTACATGTACATCGGTTGGCTAATGTAGCCTCCTCGCACCTGTTGGTGTAGCTGACTCTCCAGTTATTCCAGTTGAATCAACAGTGATAAATACAAATCCAACACAATTATTTCATGTTTTGAGAGTAAATTTTGTTTTGACCTGATTATAGTTTATACTCTATATATATATATATATATATATATATATATATATATATATATATATATATATATATATATAGTATAAACTATAATCAGGTACGTACGTACGTATATATAGTATAGCTTATACCAACTGTAGGTGGAGCATACAGTACTCTATACGTACATGTAAGCTCATCATACCGACATCAACATTTGCCACCGCACACCCGGAATATAACAGAAGTTTAAATAAGAAAAAGAATTCGTGTGCTGACCAAAGTCCACAGGAAGACACGGATTGTTATCTAGGTCAGGTGAATACAGCCAACAATATAATTACCGGTATAGAAAAAGCTATTAAGAGATGTACATGTATGTTTCACGAAAACAAGTGTTAAAGAAACCGTTAACCTTTGGACCCGGGCTTCGATCCACCCAGTTTGTGACGTCAGCGGCCTTGACATGGCTGACCTCTGATTATTCCAGTTTTATCCAATGACATGGCGTGACGCTGACACACCTCCACTGCACGCTGTGCCATTGGATGTTTCTGGGGGTGTGTCAGCATAAATACGTCCATTTCGTCAGCCGCCCGACCGTCAGCTGACATGGAGTATTCTTCGGGGCCAGCAGGTCGAGGCCGGCAAACCTATGTCCAGCTAGCATATAATTAATCCGCTTGAGGAGAATTCACTGCTGTGTTTTGTCGTCGACCTTGTTCTTGATTTAAGGTTACTGCCCCCAAAAACATCAACTTCTAAAGGCAAATGAAGGTAAGGCAATGATAGAATTATCAGTGAATTGGACACAATTTTGTGTTGTTCGATTGGCGTGGTTTGTTTTCCGTTGATCGCTACAATTTCTTGCACGGCCATCAGCTGATCTTCGCATGTCAAAATGGTGTTTCGACCCACCAGCATTTTGGCCTGCTTGCAAAGTGGGCTTATACAATATTTTATACTTGATCGCGCGACTCTTGTGAATACAGAATATGGTACAGCTTTAAAGAAAAACAAGCCAACGAAAGGGAAGACACGTGCAATGTAGATTGTAATGATTAAGTTATATTATGCATCTATAGTGAGTGAGTGCTTTAGGTTTAATATCGTACTTAACAGTTTTTCAGTCATATTACGACGATGTTATGCGTCTATATGGCTTGTCCATATATGCTTGCACGCCTCTTTGGTGGTTAACATAGACCAGAGATATTGAAGGGAAATTAATTATACAAACGTTTGTTTTCCTTTTTTTTACTTTTTTTTTAATCGTGAAGGAACACGTGCTCAACATCAGTAGACCTATAAGCCTGCCAAGCCGCTGGCAAGCGACCACACCCACGCAATTGAGCCAACAACACGCAATTGAGCCAACCCCACCCCATTTCTTGTTCCTTGGGCTTTTCTCTCTCTCTCTCTCTCTCTCTCTTTCTTTTTCTCTCTGGGTACATACGTCCCTTAGTTAGAAGGTTAGTCAACAATACCAGGGAAAGGGCAGCTGTTTACCTTAGGCACAATTTATGACTATAAACCATGGTCATGTACATTGTATATAGCTAATGTGACAACTGCTTGAGTATAAATTAAGTTATATACTCCATATAAAAAATGACAGGGTTAAGGTTTATGGCTGGAGGAATTAAACTTGAGTGATAAGCGTAAACCAACAACTGTCGTCAACCAGGTTCATGTACTTGACACATCTTCTGATAAACAATGGCAGCAAAAACTGGATTTGAACACGCAGCCTGACTTTTCTTTGAACCATTGAGGGCCCTCAAATAAATACATGTAGATACAGGTATAGTTTGTAAAAAAATTCTCTCAAAGGCAACCCTGGAGTCCGGAAAATATCAGTTTTTCCTGATGTTTGTTTTCTATCGTGAAATATTTTACATTTTGTCACATGTAGTCATCAATCTGGCTGAAATATTCCTGCTTATTATACGAGATAAAAAGCCCTCACAATATCTGCCTCTGCTTCTGCAGCTGGCAGAAAGTTTCTCCTACTATTATGAAACAAAACAATTTTTTGGGTGACATATTTGCTGGTCAAACACTGTGCATGTTGTGGTTGTTATGGCCCTTATGACAGCTTGTGGGTGGCAAACCGACTAGTTGTGGGAAGATGCCTTTTCACTTTATTGTTGATTTTCATCAGCTGTCACTACATACGCTTTGTGTACATACAAATATCATAATGTATCAGAATGTGTGGCCACAGACAGGCCCTAGCTGCTTTCAGATGGAATTTTAAATTCTTTCTCAGTGTCAGTTCTACTTATACAACTATAAATTTGAATGCAGTACATGTTTTTATACCGATTACATCATTGCCTTGCCGAAGTGTATCATTCTCCAAATTATTTTCCCTAGCCATATCTGGGTGAATCATTGATTTTGCAAGTATACAGTTTTCGACAACAAAATTATTACTGCATAAATAAAACATTTCAACAATACATGTAGTGTATTGGGGTGTAAAATTCTTTGCAAGAGCCATGCGTTTGTGTTTGAACTATGTATAACACAAATATATAAATTGCTGCACAGAATATGTTTGCATATTATTGCTGGGTATGTCGTGACAGATTTTTACTGTCGCTGAGGCTAACAGTACAAGATTGTAAATGAGATTACAGTTGATGTGGTGTTGAACCATGTTGAAACTGTGAGCAATCCCAGTGATGTGATATGTTGACATTTCATCAGGCAATGTCCTCAGTGTTTATAGTAACTTGTTCCTGATGTGGGTTGGTTTTCTCATTTTAACAAGCACAATTATAGGCCTAGCCTTAGGCCTATACTAGTCTAGCCTTTAACATGTGTACATAAAGCTTTGTCAGCCTAACATCACAGGTTGGCTGGCCTTATCCTGACTAAAGTTTTTATAAAGAAACACTGTGAAGACTAGATCCATTCCAGTAGTACATCAGAGTTTATTACTAGTAGATCTATGCTATTCAGCATACTACTGTCATACAAAAGTATTGTACTTACTTACTCATGACATTTATATAACAAGACTTTTATGTACCTCAGGGATCCTCTGTTGCTATTCTGTGGATTTGTTCCATTCTCATTAAGTACAATACAATTAACTTAAGACATGTCATTTTGTGATATTAGCCATTATATGACTGTATAGCACCTATCTGTAACTGTTTGCCTGCCTGCGGGCTATAGGGCTACTGATTTCTGCTTTTTTTTTACCTGTACTGCCATCACTATCCCCAAACGTCATGTTTAGATTGAACAAGGAGCTTGATAAGTTGCTCTGTCTGTGTGTCAGTCAAATTTTTGACTTTCCAGCCTTTAACATGGGCCATTCAGTTTAACAAATAGGCAGGTTGGTATAGACTGTTAGCAGGATGTCTCTTAAGTTAAGAATTTGCTTTTCATTTTAGTAAGAAAAACCATAGTTTTAGTAGATCGCTAATAATTTTGAGTGCATATGAAACACATATATTGGAATATGGCTTGTTGTATTCAATTTCTGCAAATTGTTATAAGGTATGTTTGCCAAGAAAAGATGGGCATTTTCCCAAGACGGGGCTTCCGTGGCTCAGTTGGTTAGCGCGCTAGCGCAGTGGAATGACCCAGGAGTCTCTCACCAATGCTGTCGCTGTGAGTTCAAGTCCAGCTCATGCTGGCTTCTTCTCCGGCCATACGTGGGTAGATCTGTCAGCAACCTGTGGATGGTCATGGGTTTCCCCCGGGCTCTGCCCGGTTTCCACCCACCATAATGCTGGCTGCCGTCGTATAATTGAAATGTTCTTGAGTACGATGTAAAACACCAATCAAATAAATAAATAAATAAATTTTCCCAAGACACTATATAACTTTTAATAGCCATTTAAGGATAATGTTATTACAACAGTGTATTTGTAGAAATCTAATAGTGGGCCTTCTGTTAAATATTTTGCTCTTTTCAGAGTGTAAAAAGGAAGATAATGAACAGCGTGATCAGGGGAAACAACCAGTACCTCAGCAATACGAATCTCACCCTCATACGGCAGACGAGAGGATCTGACACCAATTATAATCAAGATTTCCATTATCAGTTTTTATAACAACACCCGTTTGCCACGACTGGCAGGATAAATACAATTTTTAAAAAAAAGGAAATTGACATCAGACAGGTAAGTCTGTAATCACTTTCTCTTGTGAATTCTGCATACCAATAAATAGTCTTGTTTCCTACATGTGAGAGATGGTTAATTAACAGTTATAATTAGTCTTAAATGATGGGAATTTCAACCGACTTAGTAATTTTTTGTATACCAGTAGTTAATAAGTTTTACGAACAGAAGTTACCCTCACCAAATATTTTTGCAATTTAATGCTTGTTACCAGTAGATAGTTAATGTAATCCTTTGTACGGTTACCTTGAACCATTGCTTTCAGGCAACACTCATCAGCTTCGCTACATGTACATCTAGCAGAATTTTTCACGTCGTTCAATACATCAGCTGTGAGGATGGTTGGATTCGCGCCCAGTAATGTAGAGCCCACCCTCGGGGTGAAGTTCATCAGCGCGGGCTTAGCGGCTTCTATAGCTGACTGTATGACATTCCCTCTTGACATGGCCAAAGTCAGATTGCAGGTAATAATCCTGGGTACTCAGTCAGTGATCAAGCTTCAAAGTTAGTCGTAAGTGGGAAGATCTGTCAGCAACCTGCGGATGGTCGTGGGTTTCCCCTGGGCTCTGCCCAGTATCTTCCCATCAAAATGCTGGCTGCCGTCGTATAAGTGAATTATTCTTGAGTACGGCATAAAACACCAATCAAATAAATAAATAAATAAATCAAAGTTAGTCATAGAAAGAACCATTGTAAATCATTGGAATTTCAAGAAAATCTAAATAGGTACAGTGTATATGCATTGTTATTAAATTAGTAAAGTCAGTAAATCAGTCAATGAAAAAAAAATCATTCCCTGTGAACTGTTAAATATTTATGACCATATTCCACTCAAAAATATTTCATTCCACTCAAAAATATTTCACTCCACTCAAAAAGCGAACTGTTTGTGTTTTCAGCTTCAAGGTGAAGGATCAACAAAGATCTCCCGCCGTAAGGCTGGTCAGAAAGCTTCGGTCGAGGCATTCAAGTATCGAGGAATTTTCGGAACTATCCGAACTATAGCAAGAGAGGAGGGTGTGCGCAGCTTGTACAATGGTCTTGTGCCAGGACTTCAGCGCCAAATGGCTTTTGCTTCCATCAGAATCGGACTGTACGACTCGGTAAAGTCTTCTTATCAGAAGGCTCTAGGAAAAGGTAGGTCTACATGTGAATGAAATGCTAGCCTGCATGTAGATCTATGGCCATACCTCATGTTGTCTCCACAAGCAAAACGCAGTGTCAGATCACTTTGTACCTGTGTATTAGTGTTGAGTATGGCATTGAATGATATACAATAATAGGTAGGAGAGGAATATTTTTTTATTACTCATACACAGGTGAAACGTCAGGGTTTCCTCCCATAAAAAAATTGATATTTCAGTTAGATATCACTTTTGTTATTACCTTCTGATATGTCACACCCTATGGCACAATTGCGTCAAAAACAGGAACATCTTGTTTTATTACATTTCAATCTGAGCTCAGTCGGATGCTTGATGTTATAATTAAACATGTATGTCGTTTAGTAAACAGTGGGATGACATCATACATCACATCATGTGCTATTTCATGCTGTATACAAGTCTGTGTATTACATCTTACATCAAACAACAGTGGGACGACATCATACATCACATCATGTGTTATGTCACGCTGTATACAAGTCTGTGTATTACATCCTACATCACACAACAGTGGGACGACATCATACATCACATCATGTGTTATGTCACATTGTATACAAGTCTGTGTATTACATCTTACATCAGACAACAGTGGGACGACATCATACATCACATCATGTGTTATGTCACACTGTATACAAGTCTGTGTATTACATCCTACATCAGACAACAGTGGGACGACATCATACATCACATCATGTGTTATGTCACGCTGTATACAAGTCTGTGTATTACATCCTACATCACACAACAGTGGGACGACATCATACATGACATCATGTGTTATGTCACGCTGTATACAAGTCCGTGTATTACATCCTACATCACACAACAGTGGGACGACATCATACATCACATCATGTGCTACGTCACGCGGTATACAAGTCTGTGTATTACATCCTACATTACACAACAGTGGGACATCATACATCACAACATGTGCTATGTCACGCTGTATACAAGTCTGTGTATTACATCCTACATCACACAACAGTGGGACGACATCATACATCACATCATGTGTTATGTCACGCTGTATACAAGTCTGTGTATTACATCCTACATCAGACAACAGTGGGATGACATCATACATCACATCATGTGTTATGTCACGCTGTATACAAGTCTGTGTATTACATCCTACATCAGACAACAGTGGGACATCATACATCACACCATGTACTATGTCACGCTGTATACAAGTCCGTATATTACATCCTACATCACACAACAGTGGGACGACATCATACATCACATCATGTGTTATGTCACGCTGTATACAAGTCCGTGTATTACATCCTACATCACACAACAGTGGAACGACATCATACATCACATCATGTGTTATGTAACGCTGTATGCAAGTCTGTTTATTAAATCCTACATCACACAACAGTGGGACATCATACATCACAACATGTACTATGTCACGATGTATACAAGTCCGTGTATTACATCCTACATCACACAACAGTGGGACGACATCATACATCACATCATGTGTTATGTCACGCTGTATACAAGTCCGTGTATTACATCCTACATCAGACAACAGTGGAACGACATCATACATCACATCATGTGTTATGTCACGCTGTATACAAGTCCGTGTATTACATCCTACATCACACAACAGTGGAACGACATCATACATCACATCATGTGTTATGTCACGCTGTATGCAAGTCTGTTTATTAAATCCTACATCACACAACAGTGGGACGACATCATACATCACATCATGTGTTATGTCACGCTGTATACAAGTCCGTGTATTACATCCTACATCACACAACAGTAGGACGACATCATACATCACACCATGTGTCACGCTGTATACAAGTCTGTGTATTACATCCTACATCAGACAACAGTGGTATGACATCATACATCACAACATGTGTTATGTCACGCGGTATACAAGTCTGTGCATTACATCCTACATCACACAACAGTGGGACGACATCATACATCACATCATGTGTTATGTCACGCTGTATACAAGTCCGTGTATTACATCCTACATCACACAACAGTGGGACGACATCATACATCACATCATGTGTTATGTCATGATGTATACAAGTCCGTGTATTACATCCTACATCACACAACAGTGGGACGACATCATACATCACATCATGTGTTATGTCACGCTGTATACAAGTCCGTGTATTACATCCTACATCACACAACAGTGGGACGACGTCATACATCACATCATGTGTTATGTCACGCTGTATACAAGTCTGTGTATTACATCCTACATCAGACAACAGTGGGACGACATCATACATCACATCATGTGTTATGTCACGCTGTATACAAGTCCGTCTATTACATCCTACATCACACAACAGTGGGACGACATCATACATCACATCATGTGTTATGTCACGCTGTATACAAGTCTGTGTATTACATCCTACATCAGACAACAGTGGGACATCATATATCACACCATGTGCTATGTCACGCTGTATAAAAGTCCGTGTATTACATCCTACATTAGACAACAGTGGGACATCATACATCACACCATGTGCTATGTCACGCTGTATACAAGTCCTTGTATTACATCCTACATCAGACAACAGTGGGACGACATCATACATCACATCATGTGTTATGTCAAGCTGTATACAAGTCCGTGTAACCAGTATAGGCTAGAAAAAAAGCAGTACTGAACTTTCTCTGATGCACAAAATCATGACTTTTTTAAAATATGAATAATAAATAAAATATTGAACAATAAAGGTTGACTACCATGAATATTTTTCTATCAAAGGTGGATACCATATCCCACTCGTCACTTCACATTTTTTCCACCTTTCACTCAAACAATTTATTGTATTCAACCTTCAGAGTGCAATGTTCTCTTAATTTGCAGACTTTTCTTTGGTACAATGGTGTTTACATTTGCAATATTTTACTGTTTGTGTGTGTGTGTGTATATATATATTTATATACATGCATGTGTGTGTGTAAAATTGTATTTCTTTTGAAAAAATGTTACAAACCTTCATGTACAATCATTTTTTCCTGTTGTTTTTTTGCTTATTACACCAAATTATGGCTATTTGTTATAGTGCTAGATTATTTTTTCTGACTTGATTTCTATCCTGTCTTGTTTACATTTGCTTTAATATAATATTCATTAAATTTGCTCTAACTATATCGTGTGTGTTGTGAGTTTAGATCAGAACAGTCAGAGTGTGGGCATAAGAATCTTAGCTGGCATCACCACTGGGGGAATGGCCGTTTTCTGTGCCCAACCTACAGACGTTGTCAAGGTGCGCATGCAGGCGCAGACCGCTAAAACAGGACGGCGCTACAACGGCAGCATGCACGCATACAGAACCATCGCAGCACAAGAGGGCATGAGAGGGCTGTGGAAAGGTATCGTCGTTGAAGTTTCATCGATATATTTGATTGTTATTTACAGTCTTAGTTATTTATTTTGTTTATTTATTTGATTGTGTTAAAACGCCGTACTCAAGAATATTTCACTTATACGACAGCGGCCAGCATTATGGTGGGTGGAAACCGGGCAGAGCCCGTGGGGAACCCACAACCATCCGCAGGTTGCTGGCAGACCTTCCCACGTAGGTACAGCCTTAGAAGTTTCCCTGTTAATCGGCCTGATGGAATCCAGTTCAAAACTTGATACCAAATGCTGAAACAGGGAAAAATAAATTACATGAAAGGAAAAATACATAACTGTAGACCTACACATTCACGCAGTTCAAAACTTAATAATACTTTGTCTTTTCTGTTTTAGGTACATTACCAAATGTGACCAGAAATGCAGTAGTCAATGCCTCGGAATTAGTTTCTTACGACTTGATAAAGCAACAGATTTTATCCCATCAGCTGATGTCCGATAACATGCCGTGTCACTTTGTATCTGCATTTGGGGCCGGATTCTGCACAACTGTGGTAGCCTCTCCCGTTGATGTTGTGAAGACGCGATACATGAACTCCAGGCCAGACCAATACACCGGGGCTATTAACTGTGCCATCAAGATGTTCAGAGAGGGAGGTTTCTTTGCTTTTTACAAAGGGTAATTTATACTTTTCATCACCTATTAATTCAGAGTCAATTTTTTCACTTGTGACAGATGTGTTTGATAATGTGCGTGTACCTCGAGTTATTCCCCTTTATTTTTTCAACCGGACATTTCAAGTTACACTCTTACTGCTGCTAGTTGACAGCTCCAGCTGATTGCGTAGACCTTGTCAGTAGGTATATCTAATGTTTAGCATGGCACAAACTGTCTAAATCGATGGAAAAAAAATATAGGTGTGTCTTCTTTTGAGCGTGGAGAAATTTTCGGCACACTGCGATATGTAAAGTTTGAAACGGTTATTTCGCTTATACATAACTCATTGTGATTTGATAATTTCAAAAAATGCCTGAATTAGAGAGTGCATGGTGATAATTTTGTTATTATGATAGGACAACAAGTGTGGAAAAAGGACAAACATTTCTGGTTATCTTGAGATATCACAATATTAAAATAGAGCTGAACTTGAATGAGGAGTGCTTTTAATGTGTTTGGTTTCCTTTCCAGGTTCATGCCTTCTTTTGTTCGACTTGGTTCTTGGAACATTGGCATGTTTGTATGCTTTGAGCAACTGAAAAGGGCATTCATGTACTACAAGACAACAGCTCCGATGCAAATCCAGAACTCCTAGACCAAGGAAATCTGTTTGACTAATTGATGTGATGTATGACAAATTGATGTGATAACTATTTCACATGAATAGCTTAGCAATTTAATTTTTTTTAGAACTATTTCTTTCCACATTATTGACACCAACAAATAACTTTGTGTGTGTAGACTGGGTTAGCATTGTTACCATGGACGCCTTGCAGACTAATTAATGGAATTGAAGCAACCCACAACCCAAATGAATGTATTTCATTGGTTGCTACACAAACTAAAACCAGCCATAACCAGTTTAATACAAACATTCGCATTTGGTTTTCCATTTTCTTTTTAGTTGCAGGATAAATCTGCAATGTGACTTTGCTGTGATTCTCACTGAAAGAGCCCTTATATTTATTATTTCAGAAGTTATGACATCATTTCTTGCATACACGTTTCTTGTTTTCTTTTTTGCAAGATCCACGTGATTGTAACTTGCATGCAAATGCATGACATTTGGTTTTTAGTGAGTGAGTGTTTGGGGTTGAACATCATACTTTATTTGGTTTTTACAATGACACAATGTTATCACAAGTCCCCCCTTTCCAAAATGTTAATACTTCAGCATAGCTATTATCAAGTGGGCAATCTATTGTCATGTCCAGTTGTTCTTCACAAGATAAACAATGTGACACATTGCAGTAGGAATATATGACTGTGGATCTGTGAGTATTTTAGGTCTTTTGTATGATGTGACCAAACGTGCTTTGTTGGATTTTTTTAATATGTACATGAAAATATTAAATACAATTCACAGCATTTGACAAAGAATACATAATTCCAGGTGGGATGAAAGCCTACTGGGGTAATTGGACCATCTAATTGGAAAACTGAGTCAACAGTTTATGTGAATGATAATAAAGTTGTTGCATATATTGCACACAAAATGTATGTGATTAGAGGTGTTTAGGTAGACATTGTAAATATACTGAGCAGCTGTAATGATAATTACTACCAAGCTTAATAATGCTATTTAACAATAGCAAAACAAGGACATTAACACTGAAAAAAGTGGGATATTTGTTACTACTGCTCTACTGTCTCATGCTGTACTGCTGGACAAAATGTGGGGTGAGGAAAACCTCATTCCCTGTCCTGTAAATATCCAAAATATTATAGAGTGGCACGTTTTTGTTACACACAAGTTTACTCATATAAACATCAGTTTGGAAAATTACGTCCAAATTGGCTAGTTGACTTCCATAACTTGCACGCTGTGCATGTATAGTGAGCATAGTCTGTACAGTGAGAAGAACCACTGAGAGAAGGCAAACATGCTATTTTCAGTGAAAGTATAAACAACTGTTGTTATGTTACTCCTTCAGTATACTGCTGACAATCTTATTGTGTACAGATAACGATGAATTCAAGAGAATGCGGATCTGTTTTTATTTTTTTCTTCAGGAAACTGTGGACCGTTTTTTACTGGACTTTAAGCTCGCATATTCGTTTTAAGTTCGCTAGCAGTATATTTAGCAGGATTCTATTTACAAGAATGTTGACAATTCTTAATCCCTTAGGATGTTCTTACAGGTTGTCAGCAGTTTACCAACTTTATATTCTATTTATGCCCATGTAGTTGTATATACAAATATCTCATGTATATGTGTACTCTATTTTGCATGGTTTTATATACATTCCCTGCATGGTTTGATATACATTCACTGCATGGTTTGATATACATTCACTGCAGGGTTTGGTATACATTCACTGCATGGTTTGATATACATTCACTGCATGGTTTGATATACATTCACGTGAAAATGTATGAGATTTTTGCAATGTGTACATGTTCCATTTACACTCTAGCTTTACAAGTAATAATGTATTAAATGTTACCATTTTTCATGCATTGTTGTACAAATCTCACATATCCTTTTATGTTATATATTTTGTGTGGAGAAGGGGCGGAGTAAGATTTTTGAGGGGTGGGATTAGCGGATGAGTGGGCGGGTTTTGTTGGATGAGGTAACCTTGACTGACAGTTGTTATTACTTTTTACGATGACAAATATACTTGATATTTATACCTAGGTGTTTTGAGTTTTTCGTCAAAAAGTGTTTCATTCTCTCGAGACAGTTGTGTAAATTGAGAAGAGACCGGATTCCACCCTCTACTTGTTGACAATTTGCCAACAATCACACTGTTGCCACTGCTCTGGTTTAATCCTCCAAGCTGCTCGAGCTCGCCTCAGGAGGCTCTCGTTAGTTCTGTCAAGGTCGTACTAATCACTTCAAACAGGTTCAGACACCGGTCAGTGTTTGCATGATGAACAGAGTGAACGGCGGTCATGAATATGTGTTAACGAAGGAAGCGTATATATAATGCTTTAGCAGGATTACGTTGGTCATATAATATAGATGTATAATTGAGTGATCCAATCAATTTTCAGAAATGACGAACTAAAAACGAAACTAAAACGTGGAGCGTTACCCTATACCATTGTTTAAAGAGTGAATTGGCTTGGAGATGCCATGCTCTCCAGACGTAAGACCAGCTCTCGAGGAAAATCTAGCTACCCTTACTTTGCGAGGCCATAGCCTTATTGGTGCAGCAAAAACGGACCCATTTAGAAAACTATCAAACCTGTATGCCAAGCGCATTTACCATGGTGACATCTCTTCACTATGTGTAGCCAGCTTAGCGGGCGCAATTTGCGAATGCTTTGATTCATCGGGCCACAGAAATGATGAAATCACGTCAAAAACCCAAATAAATTCTATTTCGATAGACATAAAAACTGCCCTTGATGGCTTATCGAAGAGATACAAGATAATTCAGACGCAGAAATCCCTGACGAAAGCCCAAAATGCTGAGAGTAAACAGCTAAACGCCAGTGAGAGAGACAAGGTCAAGGTCAAGCATTACCTCAGGCGTAATTGTATACCTACAACTGCATGGGTTTGAACTGGCCGTGGAGGTTTATGTGATGCCGGGACAGTGTATGGATTGGCGCCCAAATCATCTGGTGATGTGTGCATATTAGCAGAAACTTAAAATGACAAAGGATGACATTTCTCCTCACTTTTTAGGACCGAAGGAACAGCAGGTTATTGAAAGCTTTTTGTCCTATATAGGAAGAGAATAGAAATTATCAGATCTCGACAGACACGGACACACCTGCCTATAATACCTCCAGTATCTATCTATCATTGAGGATTTGAACAAAATCAGTGGAGAAACCAGTTGTTCAAAAACCTTCTACAAATGAAAAAGTAAGGTAGAATTTATTCCGTTTGGACTGTCGATGGAGATCTATTTTTTCGCCAAACTGAACATACTGATAAACAGCAAATTCGCCACGAAAGTGTCCTTGATGACCTTCACTCTACGAGATAGTTCAGGAAATAGGAGGTTCCCCATTGCACTAAATTTTAAGCTGCAGCGAACAGCCTATAATGAACTCCAGATAAGTTAACGATGTAATGGGCTCAGACGCTGCATATAGTGGCCTACAGTGCCCAGATTAGTGTGCAGTTGTGTAGGCCTACTGTGATTACAGAAAAAAAAATTACTTGCTTTACCACAGCCACACGGGAGTGCATGGAATGTTAATTTACAATTCACTCACAAACACCAATAGACCTTCCTTAATGTCAAGCTTCGTTTAAAAGATGTGTTTTGGGAGTAAACTGTGGTTAGGTGTTACCACAAAATCAAAATGGTTAATGTTTCGGAGTTAAAGCGGCATAAGCTAGTTACAGTCCCAGCTAGCTTTAAGGTAGATTTTAATTTTGTAAACTTATTTGGAAAGCTGAGGATAAGCGTTATGTATTTTTGGATATACTGGGAGGTATATGTAAAATCCTGGCCGTAATTAAATACAGTACCGGTGTACATTTTCAGAGAACTCGCTCTTAAGCTGAAAAATATAAACTTCATTTACTGTCCGGTAAGATCTATGGAGTTTTCCCCGACTCTCAAATGCTGATATCATACTTTTTTACATTCTTGAAAATACAGCATGCGTTGATAAGCAAGTTACCACTTCTCGTAGTTTCACGCCTCAAAAACTAATCTCGCTTTACGTCACAGTCGCAGTCGTGTAACATGTGAGACGAGGCTCGGGTTTGTCACATTTAAAGGAAAAGACCAACGGATTTTGACTGGAATTCAGTTGCTTCTAGATCCTTTTTGCATAAACATAAAAGACCCACACCCACATAAATCAGTTATAATATAATCGATTAATGAACTAATTTCTAAAACGGAAGTGACACGTGTGGTGCGTGAAGCAGTGCAACAACAACATAATACTAATGTCAGCACACACTATGTGGCAAACGCTTGGCCATATAGGCCTACGCCCCATTTTTATCATAGATGTTTTCTTAATGTTGACCATGGGGTATTTACTGCAGCGCACTGGTAGTTGAATAGTAAATATAGCGTATAGGCGTACAGTGTGACGATTTGTACGATGTGTACGATGTACAATGTGCTATCTCCACAGATGTTGACACGTAACTTAAGTTTGAATGTAGGCATTCTTTCAACGAAATATGATATGAAGCTCGATCATATTCATGCAAATCGTGTGGATAAAAATCGTATGGATGAAAACCTGCCCCGGGTAGTCATACCTGAAATATCGATTAACGCCAGTTTGTACCTTATCTTTATTATACTATCCAAAAAAAGAAACGCATAGGTGTTTTGTTTTATTTTAAAATGAAATAAATACATTTTGTCTTCATTTCATGAGCAAAATGTGTTTTAATATTGTTAATAGTCACAGTTAGCACACATTTTATTCCTCAAAACATTTCTTGGTTGAAAATGTTGAGTTTGGAGGCCGTTTTTGGAAGAAGTAAAAAATACAGCACCACACTGCATCACCTGCAGTCTTACACGCCGAACTTACGCATGGAAAGCATGCAGTGTGTGACTATAAAACTGCAACTTCGGGCCGGAAATCGGCGTCTTTCAAGTGGTGTTTTCAAGCTGATTCAACATGCCACGTCTTGACACTGTCACAAGAAATATTGCCATTGGAAGACTTCAAGCTGGAGAGTCCCAATCGTCCATTTCTAGGCGTCTACACGTCAGCCAGAGCACGATTTCACGGCTTGCTGCCCGCTACAACAATACTGGGACAACAAATGACCGTCGGCGTTCAGGTCGACCACGTGTCACTACAGCAGCCCAAGATCGCTGCATAAGGGTCCTCCATTTGCGTGACCGTTGTGCTACAGCTGAAAGCACAGCAGCCAGCATACTGGGACTGAGGAGGATATCAGGTCAGACAGTGCGGAACAGGCTGAGGGAACATGGACTGAGAGCCAGGAGGCCCTATGTTGGGATCGTGCTGCGTCCTCACCATCGCACCAATCGCCTCCGATGGTGTAACAACGTGACTGCATGGAATCTACGCAACTGGCGACGCATTTGGTTCAGTGATGAGTCCAGATTCCTATTGCAGAGACGTGATGGTAGAAACCGGGTTTACAGACGTGCCCACGAACGTTATGCCCCTAACTGCGTACGCCAAGTGGACAGATTTGGTGGAGGGAGTGTGATGATGTGGGCAGCAATATCGTATACTGGTCGTACAAATCTTGTCCACGTTCAGGGAAATCTTACGGCCGTACGCTACCGAGACACCATCCTGCAGCCACACCTCTTACCTGTCATTGACATTCAGCGGGAGTTGTTCCAGCAGGACAACACCAGACCGCACACGGCACGTGTCACAAGGGACTTCCTCGCCGAAAACAATGTAAATGTGCTACCCTGGCCGTCCCGTTCCCCGGATCTTAACCCAATTGAGCATCTGTGGGATGAACTTGATCGACGTCTACGCCAACGTCAACCTCAACCCCAAACGCTTCAAGAGCAAGTTGCATGTTTGCAGGAGGAGTGGCAGAACATTCCCAGGCCTCTATCCAGTGTCTCATCCAGTCCATGACAAGGCGTGTCAGAACTGTTATTCGTGCCCGTGGTGGTCACAACAGATACTGACATTCCACTCAAGTGGGAGACTCATTGTGAGTGTCTTACCTCAAGTTGATGGCCTTGTTGTCTAGATATGGACCCTTCCTTAATCTGTGTAAAAAAATATTTGCAGAATAGCAATTCTTATTTAGTTATGCATAATTGAAAAGACTGCATCACCTCCGCAAAAAACCGGGTTATGCGTTTCTTTTTTTGGATAGTATATTAATCGACGCATTTATACTTTAATCTAGATAACATCTTCCTCAAGAACAAGGAGTGCTGTTTCTGTACGTCTTCGTCGTTTTATGTGAAGGAAACTCGCATCACACGGCCGAACGTCGGCTTATACATGCTTTCTGTCTCGTGTGCAGCAAACATTTATCAGTAATGGATATGCCTAAACTTTTTTGTTCTTCTGGTACATGCATGGTGGAACTATATTTATTTATTCCAATAATCCGGACCTAAAAAAATACTTCAACAACTATAGCCCGCATTAACGAAGCGACGACTAAATTCAAGAAACACATTAATTTGAATTGAATGGATGGATTATGGCCACAGGTATTTTGCTGAAAGTTACATCAAACGGCTGACGAGATCCTAATGAGCGCACTGAACGCCAACCCAACGCCAACGGTCCCATGCATGCGAATCAGCCTCTATTCCATTCAGTTCATTTAGTTAACCCCACGTAAAGTGGGAATTTCAAATGCTCGCCCATATTTCTAGTGAAATACGTAGATGATACCCCAAATGTTTGTCCCTTGAGAAATGTAAAGGTAGCCCATATCTCTTGTGAAATACATAAATGATACACAATAAAGTTTCAGTTGCACGTCCACGGCTTTCACAATTAAGGCGATGCAACGTTTTATATGTCAGTTCGCCCGCACGGATCCACCACCTCACAAGCTGTGACGAGTACCAGGTAAGTGGATATCTGATATCTATATTGCACACAGCAACAATACTTGGCTCAAGAAAGCATTCAAAATACAAATCATATGGTCAATCCCATGTAGCTTGTTCACTTATGCTGATTTTCAAACTTGTATCCTGTCATATAAATTGCATACTAAAAGATGAAAGATAAGTGTTTAAAGTACAAGTGCAAAGATTGTACTGATTTAGGCCTCGATCATGTCATTAAAGGAAACTTTTGCCTATTCCAATAGTGAATTTACCAATGTAAATGTACAGATTTTAAAAATCTAAATCCTCGATTTCTGCTTTAACACCTTCAATTATCATCTAATCTGTCACAGAGCACTCATGGCATGAGAAACAAATTAGACTTTACTGTAAGTATTAACAGCACCTTAAAGTATTTGTTGTTACAACTGACAATTTAGAATACATGAAGTATGCAATCTGAATGTTTCATGACTAGATCTTCAGTACAGTATGAATAGTTAATCAGTACCACACCGCAGTGATTGTCCTAGTTCTACATTCAAAAAGACATTAACTATTTGCTTTTCATATGTAGACTTTATTAAGTGATCTAGGCCTTGATGGTGTCAACAAAGGGAAACTATCATTCATTAGTCAGAAATTTAAATGTAAACAAGAGAGTAAAGAAAAGAAAACACGTAGTAATGTGTAATCGATCAGGTTTAAAGATACCGGTCTATGATAAAAACAGACGACTCCATATAATCATAATCTATATGCAACTCCATGATATAACCAAATCTGACAGCGACATAGAAGAGTGAAGTAAGGTAACCTATATACAGATTTCTTTGAAATCTGGCGAGAGCCACGGAGTTTTGCAACCAGGGGCACCTGATTGTGGAAAGGCATGTTGATTTACATGTACACTGAATTTCTCGGTTTGACCCAGTTTAAGTGTACTGAATAGTTAGTTATGAAGTGATATTGAAATATTGACTAGCCGCCTTCACGTTTCTTTAAAGTAAAGAAAGTTTAAATATGGAGTAAGGTTCGTCATACAGACAAATGAAAACTATGCCTAAAAATACTTTCATTTCTTTTTTCAAATTTTTTTTAAGAGTGTCGAAAGGCATTCAAATATTTGAATACTACGGTGGCCTTTATGAGCCAAACTGACAGTATCTAGGAATTCGGATGTCACATCCTCAGTTTTTCCTGCTATTCACCAGAAGAAAGGAATTTTTGGGACATTATTTCAGTAATCTTCAGTAATCATAGGTAAAAAGAGTTATTCCAACATTCAGTGTCGTGATTAGTGTAGGCCTAGGATAAACTTCCTGTGACGTCAGAGTTTCTAACCTCAAATAGTATGGTCCCTAAAGCCAACCTTAGAATTCAAATGTTTGAGCGCCTTTAACTCTTTTCATAAAAATTTAAAAATAAAAATAAAAAATAAAAAAATGAAAGTATATTTATGCCTAGAGATCTTTTCGAGGTCTTTTCTGTTAAAGTACCTGATGAATTTTGAAACACAAATGCAAATGGACTTTCTTTAAATGTTAATTACTTTTAGATGCCGTTCATTAGCCAGTAATAAAAAAATTTGCCTCCAGCTGACCCCATTTTTTCTTGACATGGTTGTGTTAAGACCAAGAAAGGAATGGCTGTATGGGAACACTGTAATTGTGAGAAAACACTCAGGTGCAAATTTTATGGTACAGCATACATTCACTCCCGACTTGTACAGACACTTTCAAGTGCTGTCTAGTTGTTGTCTTTTGCTTTTAATATAAATTTAGATGGCACAGTTTCAAACATGTAGCCCCCCTCCCAAGACCTGTACAGCACTCTCGCACCGATGATTTTGATTCCACAGGGGTAATACTATATCTATATCTCAAGGACTGTGTTGATGCATAAACAATATTCACTCAACAAATATTCAACTCCAAAACTTAAGCTTCAGGCTTACAACAAATCACACGGATCAGTGAAGACGTCAATGTCATCGTCATTTGTGATTTTTGTCTGTACAGCAACCGTCACACTATGCAAATGAGCCTCTATAATGACTGGTTTATGTCTCGTAATAACTTTGGCTGTCTTGATATATTCTTTAGGATGGACATTTCTTACTGAGAATGGCATTGTCCTTAAAGTTTTTAACTGTTTATTTGATAACTGAATGAATAAAAAAAAAACAGTCTGAGTGCAGAACCGTCCGTCACGTGGAATTGACCCTATGCAACAGTTTACTTCCCAATGTCACCAACATTATCAAAGTGCCAATAAAACGGTGGCAAATTTGTGCCCGCGAAGAAGTGCAGATAATCGGAAATCTGCATAAGGCTAGTAAGTAGACCTATGTGGCACAGTAAGACTGAATGGAAGCTATTTAGAATAATAATAACCTTAGGATCTGCTTTGTCAGTGGGTGGCATGGGAGGGAATTAAAATCATAACCTGTACGACACCGCACTGCACAATGAGTTCTCTAGAACAAGGGGGGTAACTCTAACATCCCCAGTTACACAATCACCACAGAGCTCGATACATCACCTAAGCCCCATACACCTCCAAAAATTCCTCCTATGTGATAATACTGTTTATCCTGTATTAATGATAAACAAGTTTATTCCAATAATCCAGACATAAAGATACTACTTCAACAACTATTAGCCAGCACTAACAAAGAGGGGAATAAATTCAGGAAACACATTAATTTGAATTAAATCGATGAATTATGGCCACGGTTTTATTACATCACACAAGTGACCAAATCCTCACGAGCGCGCTAAAGGTCAAACTTGCGGCTCCAGGACGAATCAGACTAAGGCGCGGTGAAGGCGGCATTTTCAAAATATGGTAGGTATTCTATGAAAACCTTTATATTTTATATCTTTTACAACTCAGGTCTCCAAAAAAAAAAAAAATAAGGCCTGGAGCTGTCTAATATATGCTGTGCCATACAACAAATATCATAGTATAAAAGTAAACAAAAAGTAGAATGCTGCCTGGCCCAGCCGGGTGTTTTGAATGCATGTCTAATAAAACTCAGATTTAACGAGTTGCGATATATCCTATTGTTCGTAAATATAGTCCCACAGTAGAAACACGATATATTACTGGGGGGGGGGGGGGGGGGGGCTCCGTGGCTCAGTTGGTTAGCGCAGCGTATTGACCCAGGAGCGGCCGCTGTGAGTTCAAGTCCAGCTCATGCTGGCTTCCTCTCCGGAAGGTCTTCCAGCAACCTGCAAATGGTCGTGGGTTTTTCCCGGGCTCTGCCCGGTTTCGTCCCGCGATAATGCTGATCGCCGTCGTATAAGTGAAATATTCTTGAGTACGGCGTAAAACACCAATCAAATAAATTATATATTTCCCACCAGGTTAATAGGTCTAAATGCCGGATCGTGGGCAGGATGTGGATTTGTGAAGATTTATATGTAGACAAAACTACATGTACATAGTATACACCCAACGATCGAAGGACATAGGCTAACTGTTGAGCACAAGCCTTGGATATGAGCCATATGTATATGTGATGGATAATTTGGCAGCAACAACGGAATTAAATGCGCTGTGAGGCCCCTGATATGTCCCATTACGAAACTGCAGAGAGACCCTGTTGGGAGCTGTCCTACGTTTGGTTAACCTTTTTGTTGTTTGAAAGGATTTGCGGAATGTAGTTCTCTGTATCGACCAACACGAAGTTTTGGGAGAGTTACGGGGATCGAACTTCTTCTGATGTGTCAGATCGACGGTAAGCCACATTTACCGCATCTTCACGCGCGCATTAAATGGGTGTAGCGTCTGAAAATGTATTTATTTTGTGAATTTGTGCGGTTGTCATGGATCGTTTGTTCCGCGAGACTCAGTTGGGGGGCCACTCGGTTGACGCCGATTTACACATGGGAAGATTTAATGCGCGTGTGAAGATGCGGTAAATGGAGCTTACCGTCGATCCGACACATTAGAATAAGTTATTCTCCGCAGCTCTACCAACTCTTCCTGTTGGTCGATACAGAGAATTTACATTCCGCAACTAGTTTGGAAGTGGATGTGGTTTTTGTCGATGCAGTTGTGGGAGATCCAGCGAAATAAGTTCGGTGGACATAATTTAGCTTGTCCCTGCCACTAGCTGGTAGGTCACTATTCTATATTTTTTATCACAATAAATAGTTGGTACTATTGAGATGTACGTGTAATGCTTATGGGTCAAATTTGTTTGTAAATTTCTGTGGAGGACCAGTCGAAGTAGTTCAACAAGTCAAACGATACTCTGCAGCTATTTGTTGGCCATCGGCATTGTACGTCCGAAGATGATAGTATTAACCACTTTGGTCAATTGAGAAGTGTCTATTAATGCTCATTTAGTTGATTGTATGCCTACGACGTAGGGAAAACAAAATGAACGTAACATATTACAGGACTGGAAGAAGCTAAGCTCGACGTTCGTACTGTAACGCCCTGCTTCCGCCAGATAAATTTCCACGCGGACAATTTCCCCCAAAAAAAAAACGACTCGAACCTTACCTTATTTTTGCTATCCACCGATTCCCCAAAACGCCAAAGTCAAAGCCAGCATTGGTAAACCATCTTTCAACGGTAATCCATTCGTTTAAACTTTCGAATCGGATAACTCAAATCAACGTCTGATCAAATTTTATCCCACCCAACATTCTCTTTACATACAGGGCATGCAATTCTGAAAGAGAATGGTGGGTAGAATAAAATTTTCGAGGCCCATCGCCTTGCCCGAAGTTGAAAAAATATTTCCAAGCATGGCAGATGTTTCATTTCTTTTGTTTTCTACATTTCTCCATTCAAACTCGATGTACTTGCTCACTCCTTTTGTAGACCACAAAGCAATGAAAAGGTGCAAACTGTATGTGAATCGTTCTCATTTTCGGATAAGTAGATGGTGGTCATGGTGGTGACGCTGGTGATGTTGATAATGTATAGTAGAACCAGATGTACATCATCCTGTGGATTGCACAGTTGTTGAAAGCTATTTATCTTCCACTAATACTGGTGTGCATATCTGTATGTCAAATAATGCACAAACTTGTCAAAGCTCTGTTGTTTACCAGATTTATTCGCCTATAAACTGGCCAGTCTACCATTGTGTAATTGAAAAATTTTCGAGTTTTTTTTACTTTAACAACAAACGTAAACATAAATAAATATATCATCCATAGGTCACAGAATTAGGTCCAGAGGTTTTCTATATGTACCTATATTTTCAGGGGAAAGTTTCTATATTTCTCCTATATTTTTCTGAAAAACCTCCTATATTTTCTTCTATATATTTGCTGAGAGGCACTGTGAGAGTTGTCGGGCGGGGGGCGGGGGGTGGTGGGGGCAACTGTTTACCGCCGTCAATTTTCACACTTCGTATCGCCCCTACATCAGCCATGATGACGAATTTATTATCGCTTTAAAGTTAAACGAAGTTTATGAAGAGACAAATGGTTGTTAGTGTTTTCCTATATCTCTCCGATATCGCACACAAACCCGATACGAATCACGTCTATTTATAGCTCACGGGAGCTGCGACGTCACAATATGACACGCATCCTCATTTGCATAAAGACCGCTCACTTTATAAGCCGGCAGACACGTGAAGGAATGTAGAGCAGACAATTTGTGGTGAAAGTTGAATGGTAGCTACTGTTGCGAAAGAGGAAATATTTAAAACGAAAATGCTCAGAGTTTAGTGGTAGGCCCTATGATTATTTCATCGACAGAGATTGAGTCCGAGAGACGCCTGTTGTCGACGATTTCATCGGAGTCTAACAATTATTTTTTGCCTTTTATTGTTGGGTTATGTTTAGTGTAAACCAAAGTATGGCACAAAACAAATTTTTAGATATCTATCAGGAGACCTATTTTTTTTTACAGTTTGTATGCATAGATAAACGCGTGTATTGGCCTACCTTTTTTAGTTTCTTCTAACCAGACTTTTCCTTGGTGATTTATTTGTATTTTTGAATTTCTTGTTAACTTTAACTATAAAGGTACTATAGATATTGAATTTTGTTGTCAACATTTATCATTCGAACAACTAACACGTACTTTGCGGGGTTAGTTCGAATTCAAAATATGGCGTACGTTGGTTATTTGTTCGATGCAAAATTTAAACGGCCGGATTACTGTTAAGTGACGGTTTTTGATGACAGGTCTTGTTCTTGAACAGTGCCAAAGGACAATATAAAGGGAAACAGTCCTTCTACAGGGATAAATGATTAATAAAGTTACAAAGTCGAAAATGGAACAGCCGGTGTCAAAAATCGAAATGTCAGAAAACGAATCACCATGCACACAAATTCGGGAATCAAATATTTAAGGCACAAATTGGGGAATCGTTGCTGAACACAACTATATATAGCACACGGTATTAATCGCTGAAAAACGGTATCAATCAGGGAAAAGGAAAGAAATCCAACAAACATGACTCAAATCCAAGAAACACGACACAAATCCAAGAAACACGGTTCAAATCCAAGAAACGGCACAAATCCAGTATAGACAGGATATACACAACGACGAGAATCCAAACAATAGCCTAATAAATTTGACGTTGTATGCTGACGTTGTATCGTTTAATTGTGTTACTACTTACCAAGCGAATAAACCAAAATCAAACATCTCAAACGCATGGCCTAAACATACTTAAATAATGACGCTATTGTTCGACCGCGAGTGCTTTATTTTGTGTATTGCCCAGTTGTGAGGGAAATCATGTCATCTTGTATTATCCTTTGTGGCAAACTGCCTGATCCTTTCATCTATTATTCTTTGTACTTTGTGGAGAAATGCATTCGGCGTTGTATTATCTGTACTGTCTATTATAGCCTGTGGTACATTCTAATCGGTAAATTGTGAAAAGCTTCTTCGTGCTCTGACAATACGGGGCAGAAAATGATGAGACCAGTAGAGGGCGCTGTCAAAACACCAACTTGTCCCTGCTAGATGTGAAATCTCGTCTGCAGTCTGCTATATCACATAACATCACGCTGTAAACAAATCGATATGAGACTGACAAATGTCGACGACTGTACCTTTACCAATTTCTCAATAACCAGCGAGTGTCATTTGTCGTGTCTGCTACAATTAAAAAGTTTAGAATGTATGCAATTTGGAATATTTCAGTTAGCGTAGGTACACATGTATTGTGCGTTTTGCCTCTAGACACAAGTTTTTTTTTACATACTAAAAATATGTAACGGTAGCTTACCTTGTGTTTTTTATGTACAAATGGTGTGGTTTTTCTACACGTAGATAAAGACATTGAGATTGTCTTGGACTTAGAAGTAAGACAACTGTTGGGTGAGTTAAATGGGCTTGGCCCAAAGATTTGACGTCTTCTGGACTACCGAAGGGCACATAACTTATAGTCAAAAGTTGAATATAGTAATGACCAGTCGCGATGGTACATAGTACAGTGTAGCCGATTTCAATTAACAAAAAGACCAGGCAAAAATGCAAAAGTGGAAAAACTGTTCCAGTGCTGCTGGTAAGAGGCTAATCCGACGTATTTTGTGACGAGAAATCGAATGGTGCAAACCGCGTTGCTCTCCGACCAATACTTTTGGCTGTAGCGACAATTGAATGATCATTGATGTCATAATCACGTGCCCAGCAACGGCTCTTACTCCATGGAAACCAGGGAAATTTGCAATTTTTCAACAGCTGCCGATGCCTGGCCCAATTCCGCAACTTTTGGCACCTTAATGATGTGGGTCAGTGTTCAATTGTACTTTTTACAGCAGACTGTATCTAGTACCTTGTGTTTTTTATGTACAAATGGTGTGGTTTTTCTACACGTAGAAAAAGACATTGAGATTGTCTTGGACTTAGAAGTAAGACAACTGTTGGGTGAGTTAAATGGGCTTGGCCCAAAGATTTGACGTCTTCTGGACTACCGAAGGGCACATAACTTATAGTCAAAAGTTGAATATAGTAATGACCAGTCGCGATGGTACATAGTACAGCGTAGCCGATTTCAATTAACAAAAAGACCAGGCAAAAATGCAAAAGTGGAAAAACTGTTCCAGTGCTGCTGGTAAGAGGCTAATCCGACGTATTTTGTAACGAGAAATCGAATGGTGCAAACCGCGTTGCTCTCCGACCAATACGTTTGGCTGTAGCGACAATTGAATGATCATTGATGTCATAAGCAACGGCTCTTACTCCATGGAAACCAGGGAAATTTGCCATTTTCAACAGCTGCCGATGCCTGGCCCAATTCCTCATCTTTTGGCACCTTAATGATGTGGGTCAGTGTTCAATTGTACTTTTTACAGCAGACTGTATCTAGTACCTTGTGTTTTTTATGTACAAATGGTGTGGTTTTTCTACACGTAGATAAAGACATTGAGATTGTCTTGGACTTAGAAGTGAGACAATTGCTGGGTGAGTTAAATGGGCTTGGCCCAAAGATTTGACGTCTTCTGGGCTACCGAAGGGCACATAACTTATAGTCAAAAGTTGAAAATGGTAATGACCAGTCGCGATGGTACATAGTACAGTGTAGCCGATTTCAATTAACAAAAAGACCAGGCAAAAATGCAAAAGTGAAAAAACTGTTCCAGTGCTGCTGGTAAGAGGCTAATCCGACGTATTTTGTGACGAGAAATCGAATGGTGCAAACCGCGTTGCTCTCCGAGCAATACTTTTGGCTGTAGCGACAATTGAATGATCATTGATGTCAAAATCACGTGCCCAGCAACGGCTCTTACTCCATGGAAACCAGGGAATTTTGCCATTTTTTCAACAGCTGGCGATGTCTGGCCCAATTCCGCATCTTTTGGCACCTTAATGATGTGGGTCAGTGTTCAGTTGTACTTTTTACAGCAGACTGTATCAAGTACCTTGTGTTTTTTATATACAAATGGTGTGGTTTTTTTACATGTAGATAAAGACATTGAGTTTGTCTTGGACTTAGAAGTAAGACAATTGCTGGGTGAGTACCATCGCGACTGGTCATTACTATATTCAACTTTTGACTATTAGTTATGTGCCCTTCGGTAGCCCAGAAGACGTCAAATCTTTGGGCCAAGCCCATTTAACTCACCCAGCAATTGTCTTACTTCTAAGTCCAAGACAATCTCAATGTCTTTATCTACGTGTAGAAAAACCACACCATTTGTACATCAAAAAAAACACAAGGTACTAGATACAGTCTGCTGTAAAAAGTACAATTGAACACTGACCCACATCATTAAGGTGCCAAAAGATGAGGAATTATGCCAGGCATCGGCAGCTGTTGAAAAATTGCAAATTTCCCTGGTTTCCATGGAGTAAGAGCCGTTGCTGGGCACGTGATTATGACATCAATGATCAATCAATTGTCGCTACAGCCAAAAGTATTGGTCAGAGAGCAACGCAGTTTGCACCATTCGATTTCTCGTCACAAAATACGTCGAATTAGCCTCTTACCAGCAGATTTGTAACAGTTTTCCACTTTTGCATTTTTGCCTGGTCTTTTTGTTAATTAAAATCAGCTACACTGTACTATGTACCATCGCGACTGGTCATTACTATATTCAACTTTTGACTATTAGTTATGTGCCCTTCGTTAGTCCAGAAGACGTCAAATCTTCGGGCCAAGCCCATTTAACTCACCCAGCAATTGTCTTACTTCTAAGTCCAAAAGAATCTCAATGTCTTTATCTACGTGTAGAAAAACCACACCATTTGTACATAAAAAACACAAGGTACTGGATACAGTCTGCTGTAAAAAGTACAATTGAACACTGACCCACATCATTAAGGTGCCAAAAGATGCGGAATTGGGCCAGGCATCGGCAGCTGTTGAAGAATTGCAAATTTCCCTGGTTTCCATGGAGTAAGAGCCGTTGCTGGGCACGTGATTATGACATCAATGATCATTCAATTGTCGCTACAGCCAAAAGTATTGGTCGGAGAGCAACGCGGATTGCACCATTCGATTTCTCGTCACAAAATGCGTCGGAATAGCCGCTTGCCAGCAGCACTGGAACAGTTTTTCCACTTTTGCATTTTTGCCTGGTCTTTTTGTTAATTGAAATCGGCTACACTGTACTATGTACCATCGCGACTGGTCATTACTATAATCAACTTTTGACTATTAGTTATGTGCCCTTCGGTAGTCCAGAAGACGTCAAATCTTTGGGCCAAGACCATTTAAGTCACCCAGCAATTGTCTTACTTCTAAGTCCAAGACAATCTCAATGTCTTTATCTACGTGTAGAAAAACCACACCATTTGTACATAAAAAACACAAGGTACTGGATACAGTCTGCTGTAAAAAGTACAATTGAACACTGACCCACATCATTAAGGTGCCAAAAGATGCGGAATTGGGCCAGGCATCGGCAGCTGTTGAAAAATTGCAAATTTCCCTGGTTTCCATGGAGTTAGAGCCGTTGCTGGGCACGTGATTATGACATCAATGATCACTCAATTGTCGCTACAGCCAAAAGTATTGGTCGGAGAGCAACGCGGTTTGCACCATTCGATTTCTCGTCACAAAATACTTCGGATTAGCCTCTTGCCAGCAGCACTGGAACAGTTTTTCCACTTTTGCATTTTTGCCTGGTCTTTTTGTTAATTGAAATCGGCTACACTGTACTATGTACCATCGCCACTGGTCATTACCATATTCAACTTTTGACTATTAGTTATGTGCCCTTCGGTAGCCCAGAAGACTTCAAATCTTTGGGCCAAGCCCATTTAACTCACCCAGCAATTGTCTTACTTCTAAGTCCAAGACAATGTCAATGTCTTTATCTACGTGTAGAAAAACCACACCATTTGTACATAAAAAACACAAGGTACTAGATACAGTCTGCTGTAAAAAGTACAATTGAACACTGACCCACATCATTAAGGTGCCAAAAGATGCGGAATTGGGCCAGGCATCGGCAGCTGTTGAAAAATTGCAAATTTCCCTGGTTTCCATGGAGTAAGAGCCGTTGCTGGGAACGTGATTATGACATCAATGATCATTCAATTGTCGCTACAGCCAAAAGTATTGGTCGGAGAGCAACGCGGATTGCACCATTCGATTTCTCGTCACAAAATACGTCGGAATAGCCTTTTGCCAGCAGCACTGGAACAGTTTTTACACTTTTGCATTTTTGCCTGGTCTTTTTGTTATTTGAAATCGGATACACTGTACTATGTACCATCGCCACTGGTCATTACTATATTCAACTTTTGACTATTAGTTATGTGCCCTTCGGTAGTCCAGAAGACTTCAAATCTTTGGGCCAAGCCCATTTAACTCACCCAGCAATTGTCTTACTTCTAAGTCCAAGACAATCTCAATGTCTTTATCTACATGTAGAAAAACCACACCATTTGTACATAAAAAACACAAGGTACTAGATACAGTCTGCTGTAAAAAGTACAATTGAACACTGACCCACATCATTAAGGTGCCAAAAGATGCGGAATTGGGCCAGGCATCGGCAGCTGTTGAAAAATTGCAAATTTGCCTGGTTTCCATGGAGTAAGAGCCGTTGCTGGGCACGTGATTATGACATCAATGATCATTCAATTGTCGCTACAGCCAAAAGTATTGGTCGGAGAGCAACGCGGTTTGCACCATTCGATTTCTCGTCACAAAATACGTCGGATTAGCCTCTTGCCAGCAGCACTGGAACAGTTTTTCCACTTTTGCATTTTTGCCTGGTCTTTTTGTTAATTGAAATCGGCTACACTGTACTATGTACCATCGCGACTGGTCATTACTATATTCAACTTTTGACTATTAGTTATGTGCACTTCGGTAGTCCAGAAGACGTCAAATCTTTGGGCCAAGCCCATTTAACTCACCCAGCAATTGTCTTACTTCTAAGTCCAAGACAATCTCAATGTCTTTATCTACGTGTAGAAAAACCACACCATTTGTACATAAAAAACACAAGGTACTAGATACAGTCTGCTGTAAAAAGTACAATTGAACACTGACCCACATCAATAAGGTGCCAAAAGATGCGGAATTGGGCCAGGCATCGGCAGCTGTTGAAAAATTGCAAATTTCCCTGGTTTCCATGGAGTAAGAACCGTTGCTGGGAACGTGATTATGACATCAATGATCATTCAATTGTCGCTACAGCCAAAAGTATTGGTTGGAGAGCAACGCGGTTTGCACCATTCGATTTCTCGTCACAAAATACGTCGGATTAGCCTCTTGCCAGCAGCACTGGAACAGTTTTTCCACTTTTGCATTTTTGCCTGGTCTTTTTGTTTATTGAAATCGGCTACACTGTACTATGTACCATCGCAACTGGTGATTACCATATTCAACTTTTGACTATTAGTTATGTGCCCTTCGGTAGCCCAGAAGACGTCAAATCTTTGGGCCAAGCCCATTTAACTCACCCAGCAATTGTCTTACTTCTAAGTCCAAGACAATCTCAATGTCTTTATCTACATGTAGAAAAACCACACCATTTGTACATAAAAAACACAAGGTACTAGATACAGTCTGCTGTAAAAAGTACAATTGAACACTGACCCACATCATTAAGGTGCCAAAAGATGCGGAATTGGGCCAGGCATCGGCAGCTGTTGAAAAATTGCAAATTTCCCTGGTTTCCATGGAGTAAGAGCCGTTGCTGGGAACGTGATTATGACATCAATGATCATTCAATTGTCGCTACAGCCAAAAGTATTGGTCGGAGAGCAACGCGGATTGCACCATTCGATTTCTCGTCACAAAATACGTCGGATTAGCCTCTTGCCAGCAGCACTGGAACAGTTTTTCCACTTTTGCATTTTTGCCTGGTCTTTTTGTTAATTGAAATCGGCTACACTGTACTATGTACCATCGCGACTGGTCATTACTATATTCAACTTTTGACTATTAGTTATGTGCACTTCGGTAGTCCAGAAGACGTCAAATCTTTGGGCCAAGCCCATTTAACTCACCCAGCAATTGTCTTACTTCTAAGTCCAAGACAATCTCAATGTCTTTATCTACGTGTAGAAAAACCACATCATTTGTACATAAAAAACACAAGGTAGTAGATACAGTCTGCTGTAAAAAGTACAATTGAACACTGACCCACATCATTAAGGTGCCAAAAGATGCGGAATTGGGCCAGGCATCGGCAGCTGTTGAAGAATTGCAAATTTCCCTGGTTTCCATGGAGTAAGAGCCGTTGCTGGGCACGTGATTATGACATCAATGATCATTCAATTGTCGCTACAGCCAAAAGTATTGGTCGGAGAGCAACGCGGTTTGCACCATTCGATTTCTCGTCACAAAATGCGTCGGAATAGCCGCTTGCCAGCAGCACTGGAACAGTTTTTCCACTTTTGCATTTTTGCCTGGTCTTTTTGTTAATTGAAATCGGCTACACTGTACTATGTACCATCGCGACTGGTCATTACTATAATCAACTTTTGACTATTAGTTATGTGCCCTTCGGTAGTCCAGAAGACGTCAAATCTTTGGGCCAAGACCATTTAAGTCACCCAGCAATTGTCTTACTTCTAAGTCCAAGACAATCTCAATGTCTTTATCTACGTGTAGAAAAACCACACCATTTGTACATAAAAAACACAAGGTACTGGATACAGTCTGCTGTAAAAAGTACAATTGAACACTGACCCACATCATTAAGGTGCCAAAAGATGCGGAATTGGGCCAGGCATCGGCAGCTGTTGAAAAATTGCAAATTTCCCTGGTTTCCATGGAGTTAGAGCCGTTGCTGGGCACGTGATTATGACATCAATGATCACTCAATTGTCGCTACAGCCAAAAGTATTGGTCGGAGAGCAACGCGGTTTGCACCATTCGATTTCTCGTCACAAAATACTTCGGATTAGCCTCTTGCCAGCAGCACTGGAACAGTTTTGCACTTTTGCATTTTTGCCTGGTCTTTTTGTTAATTGAAATCGGCTACACTGTACTATGTACCATCGCCACTGGTCATTACCATATTCAACTTTTGACTATTAGTTATGTGCCCTTCGGTAGCCCAGAAGACTTCAAATCTTTGGGCCAAGCCCATTTAACTCACCCAGCAATTGTCTTACTTCTAAGTCCAAGACAATGTCAATGTCTTTATCTACGTGTAGAAAAAACCACACCATTTGTACATAAAAAACACAAGGTACTAGATACAGTCTGCTGTAAAAAGTACAATTGAACACTGACCCACATCATTAAGGTGCCAAAAGATGCGGAATTGGGCCAGGCATCGGCAGCTGTTGAAAAATTGCAAATTTCCCTGGTTTCCATGGAGTAAGAGCCGTTGCTGGGAACGTGATTATGACATCAATGATCATTCAATTGTCGCTACAGCCAAAAGTATTGGTCGGAGAGCAACGCGGATTGCACATTCGATTTCTCGTCACAAAATACGTCGGAATAGCCTTTTGCCAGCAGCACTGGAACAGTTTTTTACACTTTTGCATTTTTGCCTGGTCTTTTTGTTATTTGAAATCGGATACACTGTACTATGTACCATCGCGACTGGTCATTACTATATTCAACTTTTGACTATTAGTTATGTGCCCTTCGGTAGCCCAGAAGACTTCAAATCTTTGGGCCAAGCCCATTTAACTCACCCAGCAATTGTCTTACTTCTAAGTCCAAGACAATCTCAATGTCTTTATCTACATGTAGAAAAACCACACCATTTGTACATAAAAAAACACAAGGTACTGGATAAGGTCTGCTGTAAAAAGTACAATTGAACACTGACCCACATCATTAAGGTGCCAAAAGATGCGGAATTGGGCCAGGCATCGGCAGCTGTTGAAAAATTGCAAATTTGCCTGGTTTCCATGGAGTAAGAGCCGTTGCTGGGCACGTGATTATGACATCAATGATCATTCAAATTGTCGCTACAGCCAAAAGTATTGGTCGGAGAGCAAACGCGGTTTGCACCATTCGATTTCTCGTCACAAAATACGTCGGATTAGCCTCTTGCCAGCAGCACTGGAACAGTTTTTCCACTTTTGCATTTTTGCCTGGTCTTTTTGTTAATTGAAATCGGCTACACTGTACTATGTACCATCGCGACTGGTCATTACCATATTCAACTTTTGACTATTAGTTATGTGCACTTCGGTAGTCCAGAAGACGTCAAATCTTTGGGCCAAGCCCATTTAACTCACCCAGCAATTGTCTTACTTCTAAGTCCAAGACAATCTCAATGTCTTTATCTACGTGTAGAAAAACCACACCATTTGTACATAAAAAACACAAGGTACTAGATACAGTCTGCTGTAAAAAGTACAATTGAACACTGACCCACATCAATAAGGTGCCAAAAGATGCGGAATTGGGCCAGGCATCGGCAGCTGTTGAAAAATTGCAAATTTCCCTGGTTTCCATGGAGTAAGAACCGTTGCTGGGAACGTGATTATGACATCAATGATCATTCAATTGTCGCTACAGCCAAAAGTATTGGTCGGAGAGCAACGCGGTTTGCACCATTCGATTTCTCGTCACAAAATACGTCGGATTAGCCTCTTGCCAGCAGCACTGGAACAGTTTTTGCACTTTTGCATTTTTGCCTGGTCTTTTTGTTTATTGAAATCGGCTACACTGTACTATGTACCATCGCAACTGGTGATTACCATATTCAACTTTTGACTATTAGTTATGTGCCCTTCGGTAGCCCAGAAGACGTCAAATCTTTGGGCCAAGCCCATTTAACTCACCCAGCAATTGTCTTACTTCTAAGTCCAAGACAATCTCAATGTCTTTATCTACATGTAGAAAAACCACACCATTTGTACATAAAAAACACAAGGTACTAGATACAGTCTGCTGTAAAAAGTACAATTGAACACTGACCCACATCATTAAGGTGCCAAAAGATGCGGAATTGGGCCAGGCATCGGCAGCTGTTGAAAAATTGCAAATTTCCCTGGTTTCCATGGAGTAAGAGCCGTTGCTGGGAACGTGATTATGACATCAATGATCATTCAATTGTCGCTACAGCCAAAAGTATTGGTCGGAGAGCAACGCGGATTGCACCATTCGATTTCTCGTCACAAAATACGTCCGATTAGCCTCTTGCCAGCAGCACTGGAACAGTTTTTCCACTTTTGCATTTTTGCCTGGTCTTTTTGTTAATTGAAATCGGCTACACTGTACTATGTACCATCGCGACTGGTCATTACTATATTCAACTTTTGACTATTAGTTATGTGCACTTCGGTAGTCCAGAAGACGTCAAATCTTTGGGCCAAGCCCATTTAAGTCACCCAGCAATTGTCTTACTTCTAAGTCCAAGACAATCTCAATGTCTTTATCTACGTGTAGAAAAACCACATCATTTGTACATAAAAAACACAAGGTAGTAGATACAGTCTGCTGTAAAAAGTACAATTGAACACTGACCCACATCATTAAGGTGCCAAAAGATGCGGAATTGGGCCAGGCATCGGCAGCTGTTGAAGAATTGCAAATTTCCCTGGTTTCCATGGAGTAAGAGCCGTTGCTGGGCACGTGATTATGACATTAATGATCATTCAATTGTCGCTACAGCCAAAAGTATTGGTCGGAGAGCAACGCGGTTTGCACCATTCGATTTCTCGTCACAAAATACGTCGGAATAGCCGCTTGCCAGCAGCACTGGAACAGTTTTTCCACTTTTGCATTTTTGCCTGGTCTTTTTGTTAATTGAAATCGGCTACACTGTACTATGTACCATCGCGACTGGTCATTACTATAATCAACTTTTGACTATTAGTTATGTGCCCTTCGGTAGTCCAGAAGACGTCAAATCTTTGGGCCAAGACCATTTAAGTCACCCAGCAATTGTCTTACTTCTAAGTCCAAGACAATCTCAATGTCTTTATCTACGTGTAGAAAAACCACACCATTTGTACATAAAAAACACAAGGTACTGGATACAGTCTGCTGTAAAAAGTACAATTGAACACTGACCCACATCATTAAGGTGCCAAAAGATGCGGAATTGGGCCAGGCATCGGCAGCTGTTGAAAAATTGCAAATTTCCCTGGTTTCCATGGAGTTAGAGCCGTTGCTGGGCACGTGATTATGACATCAATGATCACTCAATTGTCGCTACAGCCAAAAGTATTGGTCGGAGAGCAACGCGGTTTGCACCATTCGATTTCTCGTCACAAAATACTTCGGATTAGCCTCTTGCCAGCAGCACTGGAACAGTTTTTGCACTTTTGCATTTTTGCCTGGTCTTTTTGTTAATTGAAATCGGCTACACTGTACTATGTACCATCGCCACTGGTCATTACCATATTCAACTTTTGACTATTAGTTATGTGCCCTTCGGTAGCCCAGAAGACTTCAAATCTTTGGGCCAAGCCCATTTAACTCACCCAGCAATTGTCTTACTTCTAAGTCCAAGACAATCTCAATGTCTTTATCTACGTGTAGAAAAACCACACCATTTGTACATAAAAAACACAAGGTACTAGATACAGTCTGCTGTAAAAAGTACAATTGAACACTGACCCACATCAATAAGGTGCCAAAAGATGCGGAATTGGGCCAGGCATCGGCAGCTGTTGAAAAATTGCAAATTTCCCTGGTTTCCATGGAGTAAGAACCGTTGCTGGGAACGTGATTATGACATCAATGATCATTCAATTGTCGCTACAGCCAAAAGTATTGGTCGGAGAGCAACGCGGTTTGCACCATTCGATTTCTCGTCACAAAATACGTCGGATTAGCCTCTTGCCAGCAGCACTGGAACAGTTTTTCCACTTTTGCATTTTTGCCTGGTCTTTTTGTTTATTGAAATCGGCTACACTGTACTATGTACCATCGCAACTGGTGATTACCATATTCAACTTTTGACTATTAGTTATGTGCCCTTCGGTAGCCCAGAAGACGTCAAATCTTTGGGCCAAGCCCATTTAACTCACCCAGCAATTGTCTTACTTCTAAGTCCAAGACAATCTCAATGTCTTTATCTACGTGTAGAAAAACCACACCATTTGTACATAAAAAACACAAGGTACTAGATACAGTCTGCTGTAAAAAGTACAATTGAACACTGACCCACATCATTAAGGTGCCAAAAGATGCGGAATTGGGCCAGGCATCGGCAGCTGTTGAAAAATTGCAAATTTCCCTGGTTTCCATGGAGTAAGAGCCGTTGCTGGGAACGTGATTATGACATCAATGATCATTCAATTGTCGCTACAGCCAAAAGTATTGGTCGGAGAGCAACGCGGATTGCACCATTCGATTTCTCGTCACAAAATACGTCGGAATAGCCTTTTGCCAGCAGCACTGGAACAGTTTTTACACTTTTGCATTTTTGCCTGGTCTTTTTGTTATTTGAAATCGGATACACTGTACTATGTACCATCGCCACTGGTCATTACTATATTCAACTTTTGACTATTAGTTATGTGCCCTTCGGTAGCCCAGAAGACTTCAAATCTTTGGGCCAAGCCCATTTAACTCACCCAGCAATTGTCTTACTTCTAAGTCCAAGACAATCTCAATGTCTTTATCTACATGTAGAAAAACCACACCATTTGTACATAAAAAACACAAGGTACTAGATACAGTCTGCTGTAAAAAGTACAATTGAACACTGACCCACATCATTAAGGTGCCAAAAGATGCGGAATTGGGCCAGGCATCGGCAGCTGTTGAAAAATTGCAAATTTGCCTGGTTTCCATGGAGTAAGAACCGTTGCTGGGCACGTGATTATGACATCAATGATCATTCAATTGTCGCTACAGCCAAAAGTATTGGTCGGAGAGCAACGCGGTTTGCACCATTCGATTTCTCGTCACAAAATACGTCGGATTAGCCTCTTGCCAGCAGCACTGGAACAGTTTTTCCACTTTTGCATTTTTGCCTGGTCTTTTTGTTAATTGAAATCGGCTACACTGTACTATGTACCATCGCGACTGGTCATTACTATATTCAACTTTTGACTATTAGTTATGTGCACTTCGGTAGTCCAGAAGACGTCAAATCTTTGGGCCAAGCCCATTTAACTCACCCAGCAATTGTCTTACTTCTAAGTCCAAGACAATCTCAATGTCTTTATCTACGTGTAGAAAAACCACACCATTTGTACATAAAAAACACAAGGTACTAGATACAGTCTGCTGTAAAAAGTACAATTGAACACTGACCCACATCAATAAGGTGCCAAAAGATGCGGAATTGGGCCAGGCATCGGCAGCTGTTGAAAAATTGCAAATTTCCCTGGTTTCCATGGAGTAAGAACCGTTGCTGGGAACGTGATTATGACATCAATGATCATTCAATTGTCGCTACAGCGCAAAGTATTGGTCGGAGAGCAACGCGGTTTGCACCATTCGATTTCTCGTCACAAAATACGTCGGATTAGCCTCTTGCCAGCAGCACTGGAACAGTTTTTCCACTTTTGCATTTTTGCCTGGTCTTTTTGTTTATTGAAATCGGCTACACTGTACTATGTACCATCGCAACTGGTGATTACCATATTCAACTTTTGACTATTAGTTATGTGCCCTTCGGTAGCCCAGAAGACGTCAAATCTTTGGGCCAAGCCCATTTAACTCACCCAGCAATTGTCTTACTTCTAAGTCCAAGACAATCTCAATGTCTTTATCTACATGTAGAAAAACCACACCATTTGTACATAAAAAACACAAGGTACTAGATACAGTCTGCTGTAAAAAGTACAATTGAACACTGACCCACATCATTAAGGTGCCAAAAGATGCGGAATTGGGCCAGGCATCGGCAGCTGTTGAAAAATTGCAAATTTCCCTGGTTTCCATGGAGTAAGAGCCGTTGCTGGGAACGTGATTATGACATCAATGATCATTCAATTGTCGCTACAGCCAAAAGTATTGGTCGGAGAGCAACGCGGATTGCACCATTCGATTTCTCGTCACAAAATACGTCCGATTAGCCTCTTGCCAGCAGCACTGGAACAGTTTTTCCACTTTTGCATTTTTGCCTGGTCTTTTTGTTAATTGAAATCGGCTACACTGTACTATGTACCATCGCGACTGGTCATTACTATATTCAACTTTTGACTATTAGTTATGTGCACTTCGGTAGTCCAGAAGACGTCAAATCTTTGGGCCAAGCCCATTTAACTCACCCAGCAATTGTCTTACTTCTAAGTCCAAGACAATCTCAATGTCTTTATCTACGTGTAGAAAAACCACATCATTTGTACATAAAAAACACAAGGTAGTAGATACAGTCTGCTGTAAAAAGTACAATTGAACACTGACCCACATCATTAAGGTGCCAAAAGATGCGGAATTGGGCCAGGCATCGGCAGCTGTTGAAGAATTGCAAATTTCCCTGGTTTCCATGGAGTAAGAGCCGTTGCTGGGCACGTGATTATGACATTAATGATCATTCAATTGTCGCTACAGCCAAAAGTATTGGTCGGAGAGCAACGCGGTTTGCACCATTCGATTTCTCGTCACAAAATGCGTCGGAATAGCCGCTTGCCAGCAGCACTGGAACAGTTTTTCCACTTTTGCATTTTTGCCTGGTCTTTTTGTTAATTGAAATCGGCTACACTGTACTATGTACCATCGCGACTGGTCATTACTATAATCAACTTTTGACTATTAGTTATGTGCCCTTCGGTAGTCCAGAAGACGTCAAATCTTTGGGCCAAGCCCATTTAAGTCACCCAGCAATTGTCTTACTTCTAAGTCCAAGACAATCTCAATGTCTTTATCTACGTGTAGAAAAACCACACCATTTGTACATAAAAAACACAAGGTACTGGATACAGTCTGCTGTAAAAAGTACAATTGAACACTGACCCACATCATTAAGGTGCCAAAAGATGCGGAATTGGGCCAGGCATCGGCAGCTGTTGAAAAATTGCAAATTTCCCTGGTTTCCATGGAGTTAGAGCCGTTGCTGGGCACGTGATTATGACATCAATGATCACTCAATTGTCGCTACAGCCAAAAGTATTGGTCGGAGAGCAACGCGGTTTGCACCATTCGATTTCTCGTCACAAAATACTTCGGATTAGCCTCTTGCCAGCAGCACTGGAACAGTTTTTGCACTTTTGCATTTTTGCCTGGTCTTTTTGTTAATTGAAATCGGCTACACTGTACTATGTACCATCGCCACTGGTCATTACCATATTCAACTTTTGACTATTAGTTATGTGCCCTTCGGTAGCCCAGAAGACTTCAAATCTTTGGGCCAAGCCCATTTAACTCACCCAGCAATTGTCTTACTTCTAAGTCCAAGACAATCTCAATGTCTTTATCTACGTGTAGAAAAACCACACCATTTGTACATAAAAAACACAAGGTACTAGATACAGTCTGCTGTAAAAAGTACAATTGAACACTGACCCACATCAATAAGGTGCCAAAAGATGCGGAATTGGGCCAGGCATCGGCAGCTGTTGAAAAATTGCAAATTTGCCTGGTTTCCATGGAGTAAGAACCGTTGCTGGGAACGTGATTATGACATCAATGATCATTCAATTGTCGCTACAGCCAAAAGTATTGGTCGGAGAGCAACGCGGTTTGCACCATTCGATTTCTCGTCACAAAATACGTCGGATTAGCCTCTTGCCAGCAGCACTGGAACAGTTTTTCCACTTTTGCATATTTGCCTGGTCTATTTGTTTATTGAAATCGGCTACACTGTACTATGTACCATCGCAACTGGTGATTACCATATTCAACTTTTGACTATTAGTTATGTGCCCTTCGGTAGCCCAGAAGACTTCAAATCTTTGGGCCAAGCCCATTTAACTCACCCAGCAATTGTCTTACTTCTAAGTCCAAGACAATCTCAATGTCTTTATCTACGTGTAGAAAAACCACACCATTTGTACATAAAAAACACAAGGTACTAGATACAGTCTGCTGTAAAAAGTACAATTGAACACTGACCCACATCATTAAGGTGCCAAAAGATGCGGAATTGGGCCAGGCATCGGCAGCTGTTGAAAAATTGCAAATTTCCCTGGTTTCCATGGAGTAAGAGCCGTTGCTGGGAACGTGATTATGACATCAATGATCATTCAATTGTCGCTACAGCCAAAAGTATTGGTCGGAGAGCAACGCGGATTGCACCATTCGATTTCTCGTCACAAAATACGTCCGATTAGCCTCTTGCCAGCAGCACTGGAACAGTTTTTCCACTTTTGCATTTTTGCCTGGTCTTTTTGTTAATTGAAATCGGCTACACTGTACTATGTACCATCGCGACTGGTCATTACTATATTCAACTTTTGACTATTAGTTATGTGCACTTCGGTAGTCCAGAAGACGTCAAATCTTTGGGCCAAGCCCATTTAACTCACCCAGCAATTGTCTTACTTCTAAGTCCAAGACAATCTCAATGTCTTTATCTACGTGTAGAAAAACCACACCATTTGTACATAAAAAACACAAGGTACTAGATACAGTCTGCTGTAAAAAGTACAATTGAACACTGACCCACATCAATAAGGTGCCAAAAGATGCGGAATTGGGCCAGGCATCGGCAGCTGTTGAAAAATTGCAAATTTCCCTGGTTTCCATGGAGTAAGAACCGTTGCTGGGAACGTGATTATGACATCAATGATCATTCAATTGTCGCTACAGCCAAAAGTATTGGTCGGAGAGCAACGCGGTTTGCACCATTCGATTTCTCGTCACAAAATACGTCGGATTAGCCTCTTGCCAGCAGCACTGGAACAGTTTTTGCACTTTTGCATTTTTGCCTGGTCTTTTTGTTTATTGAAATCGGCTACACTGTACTATGTACCATCGCAACTGGTGATTACCATATTCAACTTTTGACTATTAGTTATGTGCCCTTCGGTAGCCCAGAAGACGTCAAATCTTTGGGCCAAGCCCATTTAACTCACCCAGCAATTGTCTTACTTCTAAGTCCAAGACAATCTCAATGTCTTTATCTACATGTAGAAAAACCACACCATTTGTACATAAAAAACACAAGGTACTAGATACAGTCTGCTGTAAAAAGTACAATTGAACACTGACCCACATCATTAAGGTGCCAAAAGATGCGGAATTGGGCCAGGCATCGGCAGCTGTTGAAAAATTGCAAATTTCCCTGGTTTCCATGGAGTAAGAGCCGTTGCTGGGAACGTGATTATGACATCAATGATCATTCAATTGTCGCTACAGCCAAAAGTATTGGTCGGAGAGCAACGCGGATTGCACCATTCGATTTCTCGTCACAAAATACGTCCGATTAGCCTCTTGCCAGCAGCACTGGAACAGTTTTTCCACTTTTGCATTTTTGCCTGGTCTTTTTGTTAATTGAAATCGGCTACACTGTACTATGTACCATCGCGACTGGTCATTACTATATTCAACTTTTGACTATTAGTTATGTGCACTTCGGTAGTCCAGAAGACGTCAAATCTTTGGGCCAAGCCCATTTAAGTCACCCAGCAATTGTCTTACTTCTAAGTCCCAAGACAATCTCAATGTCTTTATCTACGTGTAGAAAAACCACATCATTTGTACATAAAAAACACAAGGTAGTAGATACAGTCTGCTGTAAAAAGTACAATTGAACACTGACCCACATCATTAAGGTGCCAAAAGATGCGGAATTGGGCCAGGCATCGGCAGCTGTTGAAGAATTGCAAATTTCCCTGGTTTCCATGGAGTAAGAGCCGTTGCTGGGCACGTGATTATGACATTAATGATCATTCAATTGTCGCTACAGCCAAAAGTATTGGTCGGAGAGCAACGCGGTTTGCACCATTCGATTTCTCGTCACAAAATACGTCGGAATAGCCGCTTGCCAGCAGCACTGGAACAGTTTTTTCCACTTTTGCATTTTTGCCTGGTCTTTTTGTTAATTGAAATCGGCTACACTGTACTATGTACCATCGCGACTGGTTCATTACTATAATCAACTTTTGACTATTAGTTATGTGCCCTTCGGTAGTCCAGAAGACGTCAAATCTTTGGGCCAAGACCATTTAAGTCACCCAGCAATTGTCTTACTTCTAAGTCCAAGACAATCTCAATGTCTTTATCTACGTGTAGAAAAACCACACCATTTGTACATAAAAAACACAAGGTACTGGATACAGTCTGCTGTAAAAAAGTACAATTGAACACTGACCCACATCATTAAGGTGCCAAAAGATGCGGAATTGGGCCAGGCATCGGCAGCTGTTGAAAAATTGCAAATTTCCCTGGTTTCCATGGAGTTAGAGCCGTTGCTGGGCACGTGATTATGACATCAATGATCACTCAATTGTCGCTACAGCCAAAAGTATTGGTCGGAGAGCAACGCGGTTTGCACCATTCGATTTCTCGTCACAAAATACTTCGGATTAGCCTCTTGCCAGCAGCACTGGAACAGTTTTTGCACTTTTGCATTTTTGCCTGGTCTTTTTGTTAATTGAAATCGGCTACACTGTACTATGTACCATCGCCACTGGTCATTACCATATTCAACTTTTGACTATTAGTTATGTGCCCTTCGGTAGCCCAGAAGACTTCAAATCTTTGGGCCAAGCCCATTTAACTCACCCAGCAATTGTCTTACTTCTAAGTCCAAGACAATCTCAATGTCTTTATCTACGTGTAGAAAAACCACACCATTTGTACATAAAAAACACAAGGTACTAGATACAGTCTGCTGTAAAAAGTACAATTGAACACTGACCCACATCAATAAGGTGCCAAAAGATGCGGAATTGGGCCAGGCATCGGCAGCTGTTGAAAAATTGCAAATTTCCCTGGTTTCCATGGAGTAAGAACCGTTGCTGGGAACGTGATTATGACATCAATGATCATTCAATTGTCGCTACAGCCAAAAGTATTGGTCGGAGAGCAACGCGGTTTGCACCATTCGATTTCTCGTCACAAAATACGTCGGATTAGCCTCTTGCCAGCAGCACTGGAACAGTTTTTCCACTTTTGCATTTTTGCCTGGTCTTTTTGTTTATTGAAATCGGCTACACTGTACTATGTACCATCGCAACTGGTGATTACCATATTCAACTTTTGACTATTAGTTATGTGCCCTTCGGTAGCCCAGAAGACGTCAAATCTTTGGGCCAAGCCCATTTAACTCACCCAGCAATTGTCTTACTTCTAAGTCCAAGACAATCTCAATGTCTTTATCTACGTGTAGAAAAACCACACCATTTGTACATAAAAAACACAAGGTACTAGATACAGTCTGCTGTAAAAAGTACAATTGAACACTGACCCACATCATTAAGGTGCCAAAAGATGCGGAATTGGGCCAGGCATCGGCAGCTGTTGAAAAATTGCAATTTCCCTGGTTTCCATGGAGTAAGAGCCGTTGCTGGGAACGTGATTATGACATCAATGATCATTCAATTGTCGCTACAGCCAAAAGTATTGGTCGGAGAGCAACGCGGATTGCACCATTCGATTTCTCGTCACAAAATACGTCGGAATAGCCTTTTGCCAGCAGCACTGGAACAGTTTTTACACTTTTGCATTTTTGCCTGGTCTTTTTGTTATTTGAAATCGGATACACTGTACTATGTACCATCGCCACTGGTCATTACTATATTCAACTTTTGACTATTAGTTATGTGCCCTTCGGTAGCCCAGAAGACTTCAAATCTTTGGGCCAAGCCCATTTAACTCACCCAGCAATTGTCTTACTTCTAAGTCCAAGACAATCTCAATGTCTTTATCTACATGTAGAAAAACCACACCATTTGTACATAAAAAACACAAGGTACTAGATACAGTCTGCTGTAAAAAGTACAATTGAACACTGACCCACATCATTAAGGTGCCAAAAGATGCGGAATTGGGCCAGGCATCGGCAGCTGTTGAAAAATTTGCAAATTTGCCTGGTTTCCATGGAGTAAGAGCCGTTGCTGGGCACGTGATATGACATCAATGATCATTCAATTGTCGCTACAAGCCAAAAGTATTGGTCGGAGAGCAACGCGGTTTGCACCATTCGATTTCTCGTCACAAAATACGTCGGATTAGCCTCTTGCCAGCAGCACTGGAACAGTTTTTCCACTTTTGCATTTTTGCCTGGTCTTTTTGTTAATTGAAATCGGCTACACTGTACTATGTACCATCGCGACTGGTCATTACTATATTCAACTTTTGACTATTAGTTATGTGCACTTCGGTAGTCCAGAAGACGTCAAATCTTTGGGCCAAGCCCATTTAACTCACCCAGCAATTGTCTTACTTCTAAGTCCAAGACAATCTCAATGTCTTTATCTACGTGTAGAAAAACCACACCATTTGTACATAAAAAACACAAGGTACTAGATACAGTCTGCTGTAAAAAGTACAATTGAACACTGACCCACATCAATAAGGTGCCAAAAGATGCGGAATTGGGCCAGGCATCGGCAGCTGTTGAAAAATTGCAAATTTCCCTGGTTTCCATGGAGTAAGAACCGTTGCTGGGAACGTGATTATGACATCAATGATCATTCAATTGTCGCTACAGCCCAAAGTATTGGTCGGAGAGCAACGCGGTTTGCACCATTTCGATTTCTCGTCACAAAATACGTCGGATTAGCCTCTTGCCAGCAGCACTGGAACAGTTTTTCCACTTTTGCATTTTTGCCTGGTCTTTTTGTTTATTGAAATCGGCTACACTGTACTATGTACCATCGCAACTGGTGATTACCATATTCAACTTTTGACTATTAGTTATGTGCCCTTCGGTAGCCCAGAAGACGTCAAATCTTTGGGCCAAGCCCATTTCTCACCCAGCAATTGTCTTACTTCTAAGTCCAAGACAATCTCAATGTCTTTATCTACGTGTAGAAAAACCACACCATTTGTACATAAAAAACACAAGGTACTAGATACAGTCTGCTGTAAAAAGTACAATTGAACACTGACCCACATCATTAAGGTGCCAAAAGATGCGGAATTGGGCCAGGCATCGGCAGCTGTTGAAAAATTGCAAATTTCACTGGTTTCCATGGAGTAAGAGCTGTTGCTGGGAACGTGATTATGACATCAATGATCATTCAATTGTCGCTACAGCCAAAAGTATTGCTCGGAGAGCAACGCGGATTGCACCATTCGATTTCTCGTCACAAAATACGTCGGATTAGCCTCTTACCAGCAGCACTGGAACAGTTTTTCCACTTTTGCATTTTTGCCTGGTCTTTTTGTTAATTGAAATCGGCTACACTGTACTATGTACCATCGCGACTGGTCATTACTATATTCAACTCTTAACTATTAGTTATGTGCCCTTCGGTAGTCCAGAAGACGTCAAATCTTTGGGCCAAGCCCATTTAACTCACCCAGCAATTGTCTTACTTCTAAGTCCAAGACAATCTCAATGTCTTTATCTACGTGTAGAAAAACCACACCATTTGTACATAAAAAACACAAGGTACTAGATACAGTCTGCTGTAAAAAGTACAATTGAACACTGACCCACATCATTAAGGTGCCAAAAGATGCGGAATTGGGCCAGGCATCGGCAGCTGTTGAAAAATTGCAAATTTCCGTGGTTTCCATGGAGTAAGAGCCGTTGCTGGGAACGTGATTATGACATCAATGATCATTCAATTGTCGCTACAGCCAAAAGTATTGGTCGGAGAGCAACGCGGATTGCACCATTCGATTTCTCGTCACAAAATACGTCGGATTAGCCTCTTACCAGCAGCACTGGAACAGTTTTTCCACTTTTGCATTTTTGCCTGGTCTTTTTGTTAATTGAAATCGGCTACACTGTACCATGTACCATCGCAACTGGTCATTACCATATTCAACTTTTGACTATAAGTTATGTGCCCTTCGGTAGTCCAGAAGACGTCAAATCTTTGGGCCAAGCCCATTTAACTCACCCAGCAATTGTCTTACTTCTAAGTCCAAGTCAATCTCAATGTCTTTATCTACGTGTAGAAAAACCACACCATTTGTACATAAAAAACACAAGGTACTGGATACAGTCTGCTGTAAAAAGTACAATTGAACACTGACCCACATCAATATGTTGCCAAAAGATGCGGAATTGGGCCAGGCATCGGCAGCTGTTGAAAAATTGCAAATTTCCCTGGTTTCCATGGAGTAAGAGCCGTTGCTGGGAACGTGATTATGACATCAATGATCATTCAATTGTCGCTACAGCCAAAAGTATTGTTCGGAGAGCAACGCGGATTGCACCATTCGATTTCTCGTCACAAAATACGTCGAATTAGCCTCTTGCCAGCAGCACTGGAACAGTTTTTTCCACTTTTGCATTTTTGCCTGGTCTTTTTGTTAATTGAAATCGGCTACACTGTACTATGTACCATCGCGACTGGTCATTACTATATTCAACTCTTAACTATTAGTTATGCGCCCTTCGGTAGTCCAGAAGACGTCAAATCTTTGGGCCAAGCCCATTTAACTCACCCAGCAATTGTCTTACTTCTAAGTCCAAGTCAATCTCAATGTCTTTATCTACATGTAGAAAAACCACACCATTTGTACATAAAAACACAAGGTACTGGATACAGTCTGCTGTAAAAAGTACAATTGAACACTGACCCACATCATTATGTTGCCAAAAGATGCGGAATTGGGCCAGGCATCGGCAGCTGTTGAAAAATTGCAAATTTCCCTGGTTTCCATGGAGTAAGAGCCGTTGCTGGGAACGTGATTATGACATCAATGATCATTCAATTGTCGCTACAGCCAAAAGTATTGCTCGGAGAGCAACGCGGATAGCACCATTCGATTTCTCGTCACAAAATACGTCGGATTAGCCTCTTGCCAGCAGCACTGGAACAGTTTTTTCCACTTTTGCATTTTTGCCTGGTCTTTTTGTTAATTGAAATCGGCTACACTGTACTATGTACCATCGCGACTGGTCATTACTATATTCAACTCTTAACTATTAGTTATGTGCCCTTCGGTAGTCCAGAAGACGTCAAATCTTTGGGCCAAGCCCATTTAACTCACCCAGCAATTGTCTTACTTCTAAGTCCAAGACAATCTCAATGTCTTTATCTACGTGTAGAAAAACCACACCATTTGTACATAAAAAACACAAGGTAGTAGATACAGTCTGCTGTAAAATGTACAATTGAACACTGACCCACATCATTAAGGTGCCAAAAGATGCGGAATTGGGCCAGGCATCGGCAGCTGTTGAAAAATTGCAAATTTCACTGGTTTCCATGGAGTAAGAGCCGTTGCTGGGAACGTGATTATGACATCAATGATCATTCAATTGTCGCTACAGCCAAAAGTATTGCTCGGAGAGCAACGCGGATTGCACCATTCGATTTCTCGTCACAAAATACGTCGGATTAGCCTCTTGACAGCAGCACTGGAACAGTTTTTCTTACTTTTGCATTTTTGCCTGGTCTTTTTGTTAATTGAAATCGGCTACACTGTACTATGTACCATCGCGACTGGTCATTACTATATTCAACTCTTAACTATTAGTTATGTGCCCTTCGGTAGTCCAGAAGACGTCAAATCTTTGGGCCAAGCCCATTTAACTCACCCAGCAATTGTCTTACTTCTAAGTCCAAGACAATCTCAATGTCTTTATCTACGTGTAGAAAAACCACACCATTTGTACATAAAAAACACAAGGTACTAGATACAGTCTGCTGTAAAAAGTACAATTGAACACTGAACCACATCATTAAGGTGCCAAAAGATGCGGAATTGGGCCAGGCATCGGCAGCTGTTGAAAAATTGCAAATTTCACTGGTTTCCATGGAGTAAGAGCTGTTGCTGGGAACGTGATTATGACAGCAATGATCATTCAATTGTCGCTACAGCCAAAAGTATTGGTCGGAGAGCAACGCGGATTGCACCATTCGATTTCTCGTCACAAAATACGTCGGATTAGCCTCTTGCCAGCAGCACTGGAACAGCTTTTCCACTTTTGCATTTTTGCCTGGTCTTTTTGTTAATTGAAATCGGCTACACTGTACTATGTACCATCGCCACTGGTCATTACCATATTCAATTTTTGACTATTAGTTATGTGCCCTTCGGTAGCCCAGAAGACGTCAAATCTTTGGGCCAAACCCATTTAACTCACCCAGCAATTGTCTTACTTCTAAGTCCAAGAAAATGTCAATGTCTTTATCTACGTGTAGAAAAACCACACCATTTGTACATAAAAAACACAAGGTACTAGATACAGTCTGCTGTAAAAAGTACAATTGAACACTGACCCACATCATTAAGGTGCCAAAAGATGCGGAATTGGGCCAGGCATCGGCAGCTGTTGAAAAATTGCAAATTTCCCTGGTTTCCATGGAGTAAGAGCCGTTGCTGGGCACGTGATTATGACATCAATGATCATTCAATTGTCGCTACAGCCAAAAGTATTGGTCGGAGAGCAACGCGGTTTGCACCATTCGATTTCTCGTCACAAAATACGTCGGATTAGCCTCTTGCCAGCAGCACTGGAACAGTTTTTCCACTTTTGCATTTTTGCCTGGTCTTTTTGTTAATTGAAATCGGCTACACTGTACTATGTACCATCGCCACTGGTCATTACCATATTCAACTTTTGACTATTAGTTATGTGCCCTTCGGTAGCCCAGAAGACTTCAAATCTTTGGGCCAAGCCCATTTAACTCACCCAGCAATTGTCTTACTTCTAAGTCCAAGACAATCTCAATGTCTTTATCTACGTGTAGAAAAACCACACCATTTGTACATAAAAAACACAAGGTACTAGATACAGTCTGCTGTAAAAAGTACAATTGAACACTGACCCACATCATTAAGGTGCCAAAAGATGCGGAATCGGGCCAGGCATCGGCAGCTGTTGAAAAATTGCAAATTTCCCTGGTTTCCATGGAGTAAGAGCCGTTGCTGGGAACGTGAATATGATATCAATGATCATTCAGTTGTCGCTACAGCCAAAAGTATTGCTCGGAGAGCAACGCGGATTGCACCATTCGATTTCTCGTCACAAAATACGTCGGATTAGTCTCTTGCCAGCAGCACTGGAACAGTTTTTCCACTTTTGCATTTTTGCCTGGTCTTTTTGTTAATTGAAATCGGCTACACTGTACCATGTACCATCGCGACTGGTCATTACCATATTCAACTTTTGACTATTAGTTATGTGCCCTTCGGTAGTCCAGAAGACGTCAAATCTTTGGGCCAAGCCCATTTAACTCACCCAGCAATTGTCTTACTTCTAAGTCCAAGACAATCTCAATGTCTTTATCTACGTGTAGAAAAACCACACCATTTGTACATAAAAACACAAGGTACTGGATACAGTCTGCTGTAAAAAGTACAATTGAACACTGACCCACATCATTAAGGTGCCAAAAGATGCGGAATTGGGCCAGGCATCGGCAGCTGTTGAAAAATTGCAAATTTCACTGGTTTCCATGGAGTAAGAGCTGTTGCTGGGAACGTGATTATGACATCAATGATCATTCAATTGTCGCTACAGCCAAAAGTATTGCTCGGAGAGCAACGCGGATTGCACCATTCGATTTCTCGTCACAAAATACGTCGGATTAGCCTCTTACCAGCAGCACTGGAACAGTTTTTCCACTTTTGCATTTTTGCCTGGTCTTTTTGTTAATTGAAATCGGCTACACTGTACTATGTACCATCGCGACTGGTCATTACTATATTCAACTCTTAACTATTAGTTATGTGCCCTTCGGTAGTCCAGAAGACGTCAAATCTTTGGGCCAAGCCCATTTAACTCACCCAGCAATTGTCTTACTTCTAAGTCCAAGACAATCTCAATGTCTTTATCTACGTGTAGAAAAACCACACCATTTGTACATAAAAAACACAAGGTACTAGATACAGTCTGCTGTAAAAAGTACAATTGAACACTGACCCACATCATTAAGGTGCCAAAAGATGCGGAATTGGGCCAGGCATCGGCAGCTGTTGAAAAATTGCAAATTTCCGTGGTTTCCATGGAGTAAGAGCCGTTGCTGGGAACGTGATTATGACATCAATGATCATTCAATTGTCGCTACAGCCAAAAGTATTGGTCGGAGAGCAACGCGGATTGCACCATTCGATTTCTCGTCACAAAATACGTCGGATTAGCCTCTTACCAGCAGCACTGGAACAGTTTTTCCACTTTTGCATTTTTGCCTGGTCTTTTTGTTAATTGAAATCGGCTACACTGTACCATGTACCATCGCAACTGCTCATAACCATATTCAACTTTTGACTATAAGTTATGTGCCCTTCGGTAGTCCAGAAGACGTCAAATCTTTGGGCCAAGCCCATTTAACTCACCCAGCAATTGTCTTACTTCTAAGTCCAAGTCAATCTCAATGTCTTTATCTACGTGTAGAAAAACCACACCATTTGTACATAAAAAACACAAGGTACTGGATACAGTCTGCTGTAAAAAGTACAATTGAACACTGACCCACATCAATATGTTGCCAAAAGATGCGGAATTGGGCCAGGCATCGGCAGCTGTTGAAAAATTGCAAATTTCCCTGGTTTCCATGGAGTAAGAGCCGTTGCTGGGAACGTGATTATGACATCAATGATCATTCAATTGTCGCTACAGCCAAAAGTATTGTTCGGAGAGCAACGCGGATTGCACCATTCGATTTCTCGTCACAAAATACGTCGGATTAGCCTCTTGCCAGCAGCACTGGAACAGTTTTTTCCACTTTTGCATTTTTGCCTGGTCTTTTTGTTAATTGAAATCGGCTACACTGTACTATGTACCATCGCGACTGGTCATTACTATATTCAACTCTTAACTATTAGTTATGCGCCCTTCGGTAGTCCAGAAGACGTCAAATCTTTGGGCCAAGCCCATTTAACTCACCCAGCAATTGTCTTACTTCTAAGTCCAAGTCAATCTCAATGTCTTTATCTACGTGTAGAAAAACCACACCATTTGTACATAAAAACACAAGGTACTGGATACAGTCTGCTGTAAAAAGTACAATTGAACACTGACCCACATCATTATGTTGCCAAAAGATGCGGAATTGGGCCAGGCATCGGCAGCTGTTGAAAAATTGCAAATTTCCCTGGTTTCCATGGAGTAAGAGCCGTTGCTGGGAACGTGATTATGACATCAATGATCATTCAATTGTCGCTACAACCAAAAGTATTGTTCGGAGAGCAACGCGGATTGCACCATTCGATTTCTCGTCACAAAATACGTCGGATTAGCCTCTTGCCAGCAGCACTGGAACAGTTTTTTCCACTTTTGCATTTTTGCCTGGTCTTTTTGTTAATTGAAATCGGCTACACTGTACTATGTACCATCGCGACTGGTCATTACTATATTCAACTCTTAACTATTAGTTATGTGCCCTTCGGTAGTCCAGAAGACGTCAAATCTTTGGGCCAAGCCCATTTAACTCACCCAGCAATTGTCTTACTTCTAAGTCCAAGTCAATCTCAATGTCTTTATCTACGTGTAGAAAAACCACACCATTTGTACATAAAAAACACAAGGTACTGGATACAGTCTGCTGTAAAAAGTACAATTGAACACTGACCCACATCATTAAGGTGCCAAAAGATGCGGAATTGGGCCAGGCATCGGCAGCTGTTGAAAAATTGCAAATTTCACTGGTTTCCATGGAGTAAGAGCCGTTGCTGGGAACGTGATTATGACATCAATGATCATTCAATTGTCGCTACAGCCAAAAGTATTGGTCGGAGAGCAACGCGGATTGCACCATTCGATTTCTCGTCACAAAATACGTCGGATTAGCCTCTTGCCAGCAGCACTGGAACAGTTTTTTCCACTTTTGCATTTTTGCCTGGTCTTTTTGTTAATTGAAATCGGCTACACTGTACTATGTACCATCGCGACTGGTCATTACTATATTCAACTCTTAACTATTAGTTATGTGCCCTTCGGTAGTCCAGAAGACGTCAAATCTTTGGGCCAAGCCCATTTAACTCACCCAGCAATTGTCTTACTTCTAAGTCCAAGACAATCTCAATGTCTTTATCTACGTGTAGAAAAACCACACCATTTGTACATAAAAAACACAAGGTAGTAGATACAGTCTGCTGTAAAATGTACAATTGAACACTGACCCACATCATTAAGGTGCCAAAAGATGCGGAATTGGGCCAGGCATCGGCAGCTGTTGAAAAATTGCAAATTTCACTGGTTTCCATGGAGTAAGAGCCGTTGCTGGGAACGTGATTATGACATCAATGATCATTCAATTGTCGCTACAGCCAAAAGTATTGCTCGGAGAGCAACGCGGATTGCACCATTCGATTTCTCGTCACAAAATACGTCGGATTAGCCTCTTGACAGCAGCACTGGAACAGTTTTTCCCACTTTTGCATTTTTGCCTGGTCTTTTTGTTAATTGAAATCGGCTACACTGTACTATGTACCATCGCGACTGGTCATTACTATATTCAACTCTTAACTATTAGTTATGTGCCCTTCGGTAGTCCAGAAGACGTCAAATCTTTGGGCCAAGCCCATTTAACTCACCCAGCAATTGTCTTACTTCTAAGTCCAAGACAATCTCAATGTCTTTATCTACGTGTAGAAAAACCACACCATTTGTACATAAAAACACAAGGTACTGGATACAGTCTGCTGTAAAAAGTACAATTGAACACTGACCCACATCATTAAGGTGCCAAAAGATGCAGAATTGTACCAGGCATCGGCAGCTGTTGAAAAATTGCAAATTTCCCTGGTTTCCATGGAGTAAGAGCCGTTGCTGGGAACGTGATTATGACATCAATGATCATTCAATTGTCGCTACAGCCAAAAGTATTGGTCGGAGAGCAACGCGGTTTGCACCATTCGATTTCTCGTCACAAAATACGTCGGATTAGCCTCTTGCCAGCAGCACTGGAACAGTTATTTCCACTTTTGCATTTTTGCCTGGTCTTTTTGTTAATTGAAATCGGCTACACTGTACTATGTACCATCGCCACTGGTCATTACCATATTCAACTTTTGACTATTAGTTATGTGCCCTTCGGTAGCCCAGAAGACGTCAAATCTTTGGGCCAAGCCCATTTAACTCACCCAGCAATTGTCTTACTTCTAAGTCCAAGACAATCTCAATGTCTTTATCTACGTGTAGAAAAACCACACCATTTGTACATAAAAACACAAGGTACTGGATACAGTCTGCTGTAAAAAGTACAATTGAACACTGACCCACATCATTAAGGTGCCAAAAGATGCGGAATCGGGCCAGGCATCGGCAGCTGTTGAAAAATTGCAAATTTCCCTGGATTCCATGGAGTAAGAGCCGTTGCTGGGAACGTGAATATGATATCAATGATCATTCAGTTGTCGCTACAGCCAAAAGTATTGCTCGGAGAGCAACGCGGATTGCACCATTCGATTTCTCGTCACAAAATACGTCGGATTAGTCTCTTGCCAGCAGCACTGGAACAGTTTTTCCACTTTTGCATTTTTGCCTGGTCTTTTTGTTAATTGAAATCGGCTACACTGTACTATGTACCATCGCGACTGGTCATTACCATATTCAACTTTTGACTATTAGTTATGTGCCCTTCGGTAGTCCAGAAGACGTCAAATCTTTGGGCCAAGCCCATTTAACTCACCCAGCAATTGTCTTACTTCTAAGTCCAAGACAATCTCAATGTCTTTATCTACGTGTAGAAAAAACCACACCATTTGTACATAAAAACACAAGGTACTGGATACAGTCTGCTGTAAAAAGTACAATTGAACACTGACCCACATCATTAAGGTTTCAAAAGATGCGGAATTGGGCCAGGCATCGGCAGCTGTTGAAAAATTGCAAATTTCCCTGGTTTCCATGGAGTAAGAGCCGTTGCTGGGAACGTGATTATGACATCAATGATCATTCAATTGTCGCTACAGCCAAAAGAATTGCTCGGAGAGCAACGCGGATTGCACCATTCGATTTCTCGTCATAAAATACGTCGGATTAGCCTCTTGCCAGCAGCACTGGAACAGTTTTTCCACTTTTGCATTTTTGCCTGGTCTTTTTGTTAATTGAAATCGGCTACACTGTACCATGTACCATCGCGACTGGTCATTACCATATTCAACTTTTGACTATAAGTTATGTGCCCTTCGGTAGTCCAGTAGACGTCAAATCTTTGGGCCAAGCCCATTTAACTCACCCAGCAATTGTCTTACTTCTTTGTCCAAGTCAATCTCAATGTCTTTATCTACGTGTAGAAAAACCACACCATTTGTACATAAAAACACAAGGTACTGGATACAGTCTGCTGTAAAAAGTACAATTGAACACTGACCCACATCATTAAGGTGCCAAAAGATGCGGAATCGGGCCAGGCATCGGCAGCTGTTAAAAAAATTGCAAATTTCCCTGGTTTCCATGGAGTAAGAGCCGTTGCTGGGAACGTGATTATGACATCAATGATCATTCAATTGTCGCTACAGCCAAAAGTATTGGTCGGAGAGCAACGCGGATTGCACCATTCGATTTCTCGTCACAAAATACGTCGGATTAGCCTCTTGACAGCAGCACTGGAACAGTTTTTCCACTTTTGCATATTTGCCTGGTCTTTTTGTTAATTGAAATCGGCTACACTGTACTATGTACCATGGCGACTGGTCATTACCATATTCAACTTTTGACTATAAGTTATGTGCCCTTCGGTAGTCCAGAAGACGTCAAATCTTTGGGCCAAGCCCATTTAACTCACCCAGCAATTGTCTTACTTCTAAGTCCAAGACAATGTCAATGTCTTTATCTACGTGTAGAAAAATCACACCATTTGTACATAAAAAACACAAGGTACTAGATACAGTCTGCTGTAAAAAGTACAATTGAACACTGACCCACATCATTAAGGTGCCCAAAAGATGCGGAATCGGGCCAGGCATCGGCAGCTGTTGAAAAATTGCAAATTTCCCTGGTTTCCATGGAGTAAGAGCCGTTGCTGGGAACGTGATTATGACATCAATGATCATTCAATTGTCGCTACAGCCAAAAGTATTGCTCGGAGAGCAACGCGGATTGCACCATTCGATTTCTCGTCACAAAATACGTCGGATTAGCCTCTTACCAGCAGCACTGGAACAGTTTTTCCACTTTTGCATATTTGCCTGGTCTTTTTGTTGATTGAAATCGGCTACACTGTACTATGTACCATCGCGACTGGTCATTACCATATTCAACTTTTGACTATAAGTTATGTGCCCTTCGGTAGTCCAGAAGACGTCAAATCTTTGGGCCAAGCCCATTTAACTCACCCAGCAATTGTCTTACTTCTAAGTCCAAGACAATCTCAATGTCTTTATCTACGTGTAGAAAAACCACACCATTTGTACATAAAAACACAAGGTACTGGATACAGTCTGCTGTAAAAAGTACAATTGAACATTGACCCACATCATTAAGGTGCCAAAAGATGCAGAATTGGGCCAGGCATCGGCAGCTGTTGAAAAATTGCAAATTTCCCTGGTTTCCATGGAGTAAGAGCCGTTGCTGGGAACGTGATTATGACATCAATGATCATTCAATTGTCGCTACAGCCAAAAGAATTGCTCGGAGAGCAACGCGGATTGCACCATTCGATTTCTCGTCATAAAATACGTCGGATTAGCCTCTTGCCAGCAGCACTGGAACAGTTTTTCCACTTTTGCATTTTTTGCCTGGTCTTTTTGTTATTGAAATCGGCTACACTGTACCATGTACCATCGCGACTGGTCATTACCATATTCAACTTTTGACTATAAGTTATGTGCCCTTCGGTAGTCCAGTAGACGTCAAATCTTTGGGCCAAGCCCATTTAACTCACCCAGCAATTGTCTTACTTCTTTGTCCAAGTCAATCTCAATGTCTTTATCTACGTGTAGAAAAACCACAACCATTTGTACATAAAAAACACAAGGTACTAGATACAGTCTGCTGTAAAAAGTACAATTGAACACTGACCCACATCATTAAGGTGCCAAAAGATGCGGAATTGGGCCAGGCATCGGCGGCTGTTGAAAAATTGCAATTTCCCTGGTTTCCATGGAGTAAGAGCCGTTTGCTCTGGAACGTGATTATGACATCAATGATCATTCAATTGTCGCTACAGCCAAAAGTATTGGTCGGAGAGCAACGCGGTTTGCACCATTCGATTTCTCGTCACAAAATACGTCGGATTAGCCTCTTGCCAGCAGCACTGAACTGTTTTTCCACTTTTGCATTTTTGCCTGGTCTTTTTGTTAATTGAAATCGGCTACACTGTACTATGTACCATCGCCACTGGTCATTACCATATTCAACTTTTGACTATTAGTTATGTGCCCTTCGGTAGCCCAGAAGACGTCAAATCTTTGGGCCAAGCCCATTTAACTCACCCCAGCAATTGTCTTACTTCTAAGTCCAGACAATCTCAATGTCCTTTATCTACGTGTAGAAAAACCACACCATTTGTACATAAAAACACAAGGTACTGGATACAGTCTGCTGTAAAAAGTACAATTGAACACTGACCCACATCATTAAGGTGCCAAAAGATGCGGAATCGGGCCAGGCATCGGCAGCTGTTGAAAAATTGCAAATTTCCCTGGATTCCATGGAGTAAGAGCCGTTGCTGGGAACGTGAATATGATATCAATGATCATTCAGTTGTCGCTACAGCCAAAAGTATTGCTCGGAGAGCAACGCGGACTGCACCATTCGATTTCTCGTCACAAATACGTCGGATTAGTCTCTTGCCAGCAGCACTGGAACAGTTTTTCCACTTTTTGCATTTTTGCCTGGTCTTTTTGTTAATTGAAATCGGCTACACTGTACTATGTACCATCGCGACTGGTCATTACCATATTCAACTTTTGACTATTAGTTATGTGCCCTTCGGTAGTCCAGAAGACGTCAAATCTTTGGCCAAGCCCATTTAACTCACCCAGCAATTGTCTTACTTCTAAGTCCAAGACAATCTCAATGTCTTTATCTACGTGTAGAAAAACCACACCATTTGTACATAAAAACACAAGGTACTGGATCAGTCTGCTGTAAAAAGTACAATTGAACACTGACCCACATCATTAAGGTGCCAAAAGATGCGGAATTGGGCCAGGCATCGGCAGCTGTTGAAAAATTGCAAATTTCCCTGGTTTCCATGGAGTAAGAGCCGTTGCTGGGAACGTGATTATGACATCAATGATCATTCAATTGTCGCTACAGCCAAAAGAATTGCTCGGAGAGCAACGCGGATTGCACCATTCGATTTCTCGTCATAAAATACGTCGGATTAGCCTCTTGCCAGCAGCACTGGAACAGTTTTTCCACTTTTGCATTTTTGCCTGGTCTTTTTGTAATTGAAATCGGCTACACTGTACCATGTACCATCGCGACTGGTCATTACCATATTCAACTTTTGACTATAAGTTATGTGCCCTTCGGTAGTCCAGTAGACGTCAAATCTTTGGGCCAAGCCCATTTAACTCACCCAGCAATTGTCTTACTTCTTTGTCCAAGTCAATCTCAATGTCTTTATCTACGTGTAGAAAACCACGCCATTTGGTACATAAAAACACAAGGTACTGGATACAGTCTGCTGTAAAAAGTACAATTGAACACTGACCCACATCATTAAGGTGCCAAAAGATGCGGAATCGGGCCAGGCATCGCAGCTGTTAAAAAAAATTGCAAATTTCCCTGGTTTCCATGGAGTAAGAGCCGTTGCTGGGAACGTGATTATGACATCAATGATCATTCAATGTCGCTACAGCCAAAAAGTATTGGTCGGAGAGCAACGCGGATTGCACCATTCGATTTCTCGTCACAAAATACGTCGGATTAGCCTCTTGACAGCAAGCACTGGAACAGTTTTTTCCACTTTTGCATATTTGCCTGGTCTTTTTGTTAATTGAAATCGGCTACACTGTACTATGTACCATGGCGACTTGGTCATTACCATATTCAACTTTTGACTATAAGTTATGTGCCCTTCGGTAGTCCAGAAGACGTCAATCTTTGGGCCAAGCCCATTTAACTCACCCAGCAATTGTCTTACTTCTAAGTCCAAGACAATGTCAATGTCTTTATCTACGTGTAGAAAAATCACACCATTTGTACATAAAAAACACAAGGTACTAGATACAGTCTGCTGTAAAAAGTACAATTGAACACTGACCCACATCATTAAGGTGCCAAAAGATGCGGAATCGCGCCAGGCATCGGCAGCTGTTGAAAAATTGCAAATTTCCCTGGTTTCCATGGAGTAAGAGCCGTTGCTGGGAACGTGATTATGATATCAATGATCATTCAATTGTCGCTACAGCCAAAAGTATTGCTCGGAGAGCAAACGCGGATTGCACCATTCGATTTCTCGTCACAAAATACGTCGGATTAGCCTCTTACCAGCAGCACTGGAACAGTTTTTCCACTTTTGCATATTTGCCTGGTCTTTTTGTTGATTGAAATCGGCTACACTGTACTATGTACCATCGCGACTGGTCATTACCATATTCAACTTTTGACTATAAGTTATGTGCCCTTCGGTAGTCCAGAAGACGTCAAATCTTTGGGCCAAGCCCATTTAACTCACCCAGCAATTGTCTTACTTCTAAGTCCAAGTCAATCTCAATGTCTTTATCTACGTGTAGAAAAAACCACACCATTTGTACATAAAAAACACAAGGTACTGGATACAGTCTGCTGTAAAAAGTACAATTGAACACTGACCCACATCATTAAGGTGCCAAAAGATGCGGAATTGGGCCAGGCATCGGCAGCTGTTGAAAAATTGCAAATTTCACTGGTTTCCATGGAGTAAGAGCCGTTGCTGGAACGTGATTATGACATCAATGATCATTCAATTGTCGCTACAGCCAAAAGTATTGCTCGGAGAGCAACGCGGATTGCACCATTCGATTTCTCGTCACAAAATACGTCGGATTAGCCTCTTGCCAGCAGCACTGGAACAGTTTTTCCACTTTTGCATTTTTGCCTGGTCTTTTTGTTAATTGAAATCGGCTACACTGTACTATGTACCATCGCGACTGGTCATTACTATATTCAACTCTTAACTATTAGTTATGTGCCCTTCGGGTAGTCCAGAAGACGTCAAATCTTTGGGCCAAGCCCATTTTAACTCACCCAGCAATTGTCTTACTTCTAAGTCCAAGACAATCTCAATGTCTTTATCTACGTGTAGAAAATCCACACCATTTGTACATAAAAAAACACAAGGTACTAGATACAGTCTGCTGTAAAAAGTACAATTGAACACTGAACCACATCATCATTAAGGTGCCAAAAGATGCGGAATTGGGCCAGGCATCGGCAGATGTTGAAAAATTGCAAATTTCACTGGTTTCCATGGAGTAAGAGCCGTTGCTGGGAACGTGATTATGACAGCAATGATCATTCAATTGTCGCTACAGCCAAAAGTATTGGTCGGAGAGCAACGCGGATTGCACCATTCGATTTCTCGTCACAAAATACGTCGGATTAGCCTCTTGCCAGCAGCACTGGAACAGTTTTTCCACTTTTGCATTTTTGCCTGGTCTTTTTGTTAATTGAAATCGGCTACACTGTACTATGTACCATCGCCACTGGTCATTACCATATTCAACTTTTGACTATTAGTTATGTGCCCTTCGGTAGCCCAGAAGACGTCAAATCTTTGGGCCAAGCCCATTTAACTCACCCAGCAATTGTCTTACTTCTAAGTCCAAGACAATCTCAATGTCTTTATCTACGTGTAGAAAAACCACACCATTTGTACATAAAAACACAAAGTACTAGATACAGTCTGCTGTAAAAAGTACAATTGAACACTGACTCACATCATTAAGGTGCCAAAAGATGCGGAATCGGGCCAGGCATCGGCAGCTGTTGAAAAATTGCAAATTTCCCTGGTTTCCATGGAGTAAGAGCCGTTGCTGGGAACGTGGAATATGACATCAATGATCATTCAGTTGTCGCTACAGCCAAAAGTATTGCTCGGAGAGCAACGCGGATTGCACCATTCGATTTCTCGTCATAAAAATACGTCGGATTAGCCTTTTGCCAGCAGCACTGGAACAGTTTTTCCACTTTTGCATTTTTGCCTGGTCTTTTTGTTAATTGAAATCGGCTACACTGTACCATGTACCATCGCGACTGGTCATTACCATATTCAACTTTTGACTATTAGTTATGTGCCCTTCGGTAGTCCAGAAGACGTCAAATCTTTGGGCCAAGCCCATTTAACTCACCCAGCAATTGTCTTACTTCTAAGTCCAAGACAATCTCAATGTCTTTATCTACGTGTAGAAAAACCACAACCATTTGTACATAAAAACACAAGGTACTGGATACAGTCTGCTGTAAAAAAGTACAATTGAACACTGACCCACATCATTAAGGTGCCAAAAGATGCGGAATTGGGCCAGGCATCGGCAGCTGTTGAAAAATTGCAAATTTCCCTGGTTTCCATGGAGTAAGAGCCGTTGCTGGGAACGTGATTATGACATCAATGATCATTCAATTGTCGCTACAGCCAAAAGAATTGCTCGGAGAGCAACGCGGATTGCACCATTCGATTTCTCGTCATAAAATACGTCGGATTAGCCTTTTGCCAGCAGCACTGGAACAGTTTTTCCACTTTTGCATTTTTGCCTGGTCTTTTTGTTAATTAAAATCGGCTACACTGTACCATGTACCATCGCGACTGGTCATTACCATATTCAACTTTTGACTATAAGTTATGTGCCCTTCGGTAGTCCAGAAGACGTCAAATCTTTGGGCCAAGCCCATTTAACTCACCCAGCAATTGTCTTACTTCTTTGTCCAAGTCAATCTCAATGTCTTATCTACGTGTAGAAAAACCACACCATTTGTACATAAAAACACAAGGTACTGGATACAGTCTGCTGTAAAAAGTACAATTGAACACTGACCCACATCATTAAGGTGCCAAAAGATGCGGAATCGGGCCAGGCATCGGCAGCTGTTAAAAAAATTGCAAATTTCCCTGGTTTTCCATGGAGTAAGAGCCGTTGCTGGGAACGTGATTATGACATCAATGATCATTCAATTGTCGCTACAGCCAAAAGTATTGGTCGGAGAGCAACGCGGATTGCACCATTCGATTTCTCGTCACAAAATACGTCGGATTAGCCTCTTGACAGCAGCACTGGAACAGTTTTTCCACTTTTGCATATTTGCCTGGTCTTTTTGTGAATTGAAATCGGCTACACTGTACTATGTACCATGGCGACTGGTCATTACCATATTCAACTTTTGACTATAAGTTATGTGCCCTTCGGTAGTCCAGAAGACGTCAAATCTTTGGGCCAAGCCCATTTAACTCACCCAGCAATTGTCTTACTTCTAAGTCCAAGACAATGTCAATGTCTTTATCTACGTGTAGAAAAATCACACCATTTGTACATAAAAAACACAAGGTACTAGATACAGTCTGCTGTAAAAAGTACAATTGAACACTGAACCACATCATTAAGGTGCCAAAAGATGCGGAAATTGGGCCAGGCATCGGCAGCTGTTGAAAAATTGCAAATTTCACTGGTTTCCATGAGTAAGAGCCGTTGCTGGGAACGTGATTATGACATCAATGATCATTCAGTTGTCGCTACAGCCAAAAGTATTGGTCGGAGAGCAACGCGGATTGCACCATTCGATTTCTCGTCACAAAATACGTCGGATTAGGCCTCTTGCCAGCAGCACTGGAACAGTTTTTCCACTTTTGCATTTTTGCCTGGTCTTTTTGTTAATTGAAATCGGCTACACTGTACTATGTACCATCGCCACTGGTCATTACCCATATTCAACTTTTGACTATTAGTTATGTGCCCTTCGGTAGCCCAGAAGACGTCAAATCTTTGGGCCAAACCCATTTAACTCACCCAGCAATTGTCTTACTTCTAAGGTCCAAGAAAATGTCAATGTCTTTATCTACGTGTAGAAAAACCACACCATTTGTACATAAAAAACACAAGGTACTAGATACAGTCTGCTGTAAAAAGTACAATTGAACACTGACCCACATCATTAAGGTGCCAAAAGATGCGGAATTGGGCCAGGCATCGGCAGCTGTTGAAAAATTGCAAATTTCCCTGGTTTCCATGGAGTAAGAGCCGTTGCTGGGCACGTGATTATGACATCAATGATCATTCAATTGTCGCTACAGCCAAAAGTATTGGTCGGAGAGCAACGCGGTTTGCACCATTCGATTTCTCGTCACAAAATAAGTCGGATTAGCCTCTTGCCAGCAGCACTGGAACAGTTTTTCCACTTTTGCATTTTTGCCTGGTCTTTTTGTTAATTGAAATCGGCTACACTGTACTATGTACCATCGCCACTGGTCATTACCATATTCAACTTTTGACAATTAGTTATGTGCCCTTCGGTAGCCCAGAAGACTTCAAATCTTTGGGCCAAGCCCCATTTAACTCACCCAAGCAATTGTCTTACTTCTAAGTCCAAGACAATCTCAATGTCTTTATCTACGTGTAGAAAAAACCCACACTATTTGTACATAAAAACACAAAGTACTAGTTACAGTCTGCTGTAAAAAGTACAATTGAACACTGACCCACATCATTAAGGTGCCAAAAGATGCGGAATCGGGCCAGGCATCGGCAGCTGTTGAAAAATTGCAAATTTCCCTGGTTTCCATGGAGTAAGAGCCGTTGCTGGGAACGTGAATATGACATCAATGATCATTCAGTTGTCGCTACAGCCAAAAGTATTGCTCGGAGAGCAACGCGGATTGCACCATTCGATTTCTCGTCACAAAATACGTCGGATTAGCCTTTTGCCAGCAGCACTGGAACAGTTTTTCCACTTTTGCATTTTTGCCTGGTCTTTTTGTTAATTGAAATCGGCTACACTGTACCATGTACCATCGCGACTGGTCATTACCATATTCAGCTTTTGACTATTAGTTATGTGCCTTTCGGTAGTCCAGAAGACGTCAAATCTTTGGGCCAAGCCCATTTAACTCACCCAGCAATTGTCTTACTTCTAAGTCCAAGACAATCTCAATGTCTTTATCTACGTGTCTAAAAAACCCACACATTTTGTACATAAAAACACACAGGTACTGGATACAGTCTGCTGTAAAAAGTACAATTGAACACTGACCCACATCATTAAGGTGCCAAAAGATGCGGAATTGGGCCAGGCAATCGGCAGCTGTTGAAAAATTGCAAATTTCCCTGGTTTCCATGGAGTAAGAGCCGTTGCTGGGAACGTGATTATGACATCAATGATCATTCAATTGTCGCTACAGCCAAAAGAATTGCTCGGAGAGCAACGCGGATTGCACCATTCGATTTCTCGTCATAAAATACGTCGGATTAGCCTTTTGCCAGCAGCACTGGAACAGTTTTTCCACTTTTGCATTTTTGCCTGGTCTTTTTGTTAATTGAAATCGGCTACACTGTACCATGTACCATCGCGACTGGTCATTACCATATTCAACTTTTGACTATAAGTTATGTGCCCTTCGGTAGTCCAGAAGACGTCAAATCTTTGGCCAAGCCCATTTAACTCACCCAGCAATTGTCTTACTTCTAAGTCCAAGTCAATCTCAATGTCTTTATCTACGTGTAGAAAAACCACACCATTTGTACATAAAACACAAGGTACTGGATACAGTCTGCTGTAAAAAGTACAATTGAACACTGACCCACATCATTATGTTGCCAAAAGATGCGGAATTGGGCCAGGCATCGGCAGCTGTTGAAAAAATTGCAAATTTCCCTGGTTTCCATGGAGTAAGAGCCGTTGCCTGGGAACGTGATTATGACATCAATGATCATTCAATTGTCGCTACAACCAAAAGTATTGTTCGGAGAGCAACGCGGATTGCACCATTCGATTTCTCGTCACAAAATACGTCGGATTAGCCTCTTGCCAGCAGCACTGGAACAGTTTTTTCCACTTTTGCATTTTTGCCTGGTCTTTTTGTTAATTGAAATCGGCTACCACTGTACTATGTACCATCGCGACTGGTCATTACTATATTCAACTCTTAACTATTATTTATGTGCCCTTTGGTAGTCCAGAAGACGTCAAATCTTTGGGCCAAGCCCATTTAACTCACCCAGCAATTGTCTTACTTCTAAGTCCAAGACAATCTCAATGTCTTTATCTACGTGTAGAAAAACCACACCATTTGTACATAAAAAACACAAGGTACTAGATACAGTCTGCTGTAAAAAGTACAATTGAACACTGACCCCACATCATTAAGGTGGCCAAAAGATGCGGAATTGGGCCAGGCATCGGCAGCTGTTGAAAAATTGCAAATTTCACTGGTTTCCATGGAGTAAGAGCTGTTGCTGGGAACGTGATTATGACATCAATGATCATTCAATTGTCGCTACAGCCAAAAGTATTGGTCGGAGAGCAACGCGGATTGCACCACTCGATTTCTCGTCACAAAATACGTCGGATTAGCCTCTTGCCAGCAGCACTGGAACAGTTTTTCCACTTTTTGCATTTTTGCCTGGTCTTTTTGTTAATTGAAATCGGCTACACTGTACCATAGTACCATCGCGACTGGTCATTACCATATTCAACTTTTGACTATAAGTTATGTGCCCTTCGGTAGCCCAGAAGACTTCAAATCTTTGGGCCAAGCCCATTTAACTCACCCAAGCAATTGTCTTACTTCTAAGTCCAAGACAATCTCAATGTCTTTATCTACGTGTAGAAAAACCACACTATTTGTACATAAAAACACAAAGTACTAGTTACAGTCTGCTGTAAAAAGTACAATTGAACACTGACCCACATCATTAAGGTGCCAAAAGATGCGGAATTGGGCCAGGCATCGGCAGCTGTTGAAAAATTGCAATTTCCTGGTTTCCATGGAGTAAGAGCCGTTGCTGGGAACGTGAATATGATATCAATGATCATTCAGTTGTCGCTACAGCCAAAAGTATTGCTCGGAGAGCAACGCGGATTGCACCATTCGATTTCTCGTCACAAAAATACGTCGGATTAGTCTCTTGCCAGCAGCACTGGAACAGTTTTTCCACTTTTGCATTTTTGCCTGGTCTTTTTGTTAATTGAAATCGGCTACACTGTACTATGTACCATCGCGACTGGTCATTACCATATTCAACTTTTGACTATTAGTTATGTGCCCTTCGGTAGTCCAGAAGACGTCAAATCTTTGGGCAAGCCCATTTAACCTCACCCAGCAATTGTCTTACTTCTAAGTCCAAGACAATCTCAATGTCTTTATCTACGTGTAGAAAAACCACACCATTTGTACATAAAAACACAAGGTACTGGATACAGTCTGCTGTAAAAAGTACAATTGAACACTGACCCACATCATTAAGGTGCCAAAAGATGCGGAATTAGGCCAGGCATCGGCAGCTGTTGAAAAATTGCAAATTTCCCTGGTTTCCCATGGAGTAAGAGCCGTTGCTGGGAACGTGATTATGACATCAATGATCATTCCAATTGTCGCTACAGCCAAAAGAATTGCTCGGAGAGCAACGCGGATTGCACCATTCGATTTCTCGTCATAAAATACGTCGGATTAGCCTCTTGCCAGCAGCACTGGAACAGTTTTTCCACTTTTGCATTTTTGCCTGGTCTTTTTGTTAATTGAAATCGGCTACACTGTACCATGTACCATCGCGACTGGTCATTACCATATTCAACTTTTGACTATAAGTTATGTGCCCTTCGGTAGTCCAGTAGACGTCAAATCTTTGGGCCAAGCCCATTTAACTCACCCAGCAATTGTCTTACTTCTTTGTCCAAGTCAATCTCAATGTCTTTATCTACATGTAGAAAAACCACACCATTTGTACATAAAAACACAAGGTACTGGATACAGTCTGCTGTAAAAAGTACAATTGAACACTGACCCACATCATTAAGGTGCCAAAAGATGCGGAATCGGGCCAGGCATCGGCAGCTGTTAAAAAAATTGCAAATTTCCCTGGTTTCCATGGAGTAAGAGCCGTTGCTGGGAACGTGATTATGACATCAATGATCATTCAATTGTCGCTACAGCCAAAAGTATTGGTCGGAGAGCAACGCGGATTGCACCATTCGATTTCTCGTCACAAAATACGTCGGATTAGCCTCTTGACAGCAGCACTGGAACAGTTTTTTCCACTTTTGCATATTTGCCTGGTCTTTTTGTTAATTGAAATCGGCTACACTGTACTATGTACCATGGCGACTGGTCATTACCATATTCAACTTTTGACTATAAGTTATGTGCCCTCGGTAGTCCAGAAGACGTCAAATCTTTGGGCCAAGCCCATTTAACTCACCCAGCAATTGTCTTACTTCTAAGTCCAAGACAATGTCAATGTCTTTATCTACGTGTAGAAAAACCACACCATTTGTACATAAAAAACACAAGGTACTAGATACAGTCTGCTGTAAAAAGTACAATTGAACACTGACCCACATCATTAAGGTGCCAAAAGATGCGGAATCGGGCCAGGCATCGGCAGCTGTTGAAAAATTGCAAATTTCCCTGGTTTCCATGGAGTAAGAGCCGTTGCTGGGAACGTGATTATGACATCAATGATCATTCAATTGTCGCTACAGCCAAAAGTATTGCTCGGAGAGCAACGCGGATTGCACCATTCGATTTCTCGTCACAAAATACGTCGGATTAGCCTCTTACCAGCAGCACTGGAACAGTTTTTCCACTTTTGCATATTCGCCTGGTCTTTTTGTTGATTGAAATCGGCTACACTGTACTATGTACCATCGCGACTGGTCATTACCATATTCAACTTTTGACTATCAGTTATGTGCCCTTCGGTAGTCCAGAAGACGTCAAATCTTTGGGCCAAGCCCATTTAACTCACCCAGCAATTGTCTTACTTCTAAGTCCAAGTCAATCTCAATGTCTTTATCTACGTGTAGAAAAACCACACCATTTGTACATAAAAAACACAAGGTACTGGATACAGTCTGCTGTAAAAAGTACAATTGAACACTGACCCACATCATTAAGGTGCCAAAAGATGCGGAATTGGGCCAGGCATCGGCAGCTGTTGAAAAATTGCAAATTTCACTGGTTTCCATGGAGTAAGAGGCCGTTGCTGGGAACGTGATTATGACATCAATGATCATTCAATTGTCGCTACAGCCAAAAGTATTGCTCGGAAGAGCAAACGCGGATTGCACCATTCGATTTCTCGTCACAAAATACGTCGGATTAGCCTCTTGCCAGCAGCACTGGAACAGTTTTTTCCACTTTTGCATTTTTGCCTGGTCTTTTTGTTAATTGAAATCGGCTACACTGTACTATGTACCATCGCGACTGGTCATTACTATATTCAACTCTTAACTATTAGTTATGTGCCCTTCGGTAGTCCAGAAGACGTCAAATCTTTGGGCCAAGCCCATTTAACTCACCCAGCAATTGTCTTACTTCTAAGTCCAAGACAATCTCAATGTCTTTATCTACGTGTAGAAAAACCACACCATTTGTACATAAAAAACACAAGGTACTAGATACAGTCTGCTGTAAAAAGTACAATTGAACACTGAACCACATCATTAAGGTGCCAAAAGATGCGCAATTGGGGCCAGGCATCGGCAGCTGTTGAAAAATTGCAAATTTCACTGGTTTCCATGGAGTAAGAGCCTTTGCTGGGAACGTGATTATGACAGCAATGATCATTCAATTGTCGCTACAGCCAAAAGTATTGGTCGGAGAGCAACGCGGATTGCACCATTCGATTTCTCGTCACAAAAATACGTCGGATTAGCCTCTTGCCAGCAGCACTGGAACAGTTTTTCCACTTTTGCATTTTTGCCTGGTCTTTTTGTTAATTGAAATCGGCTACACTGTACTATGTACCATCGCCACTGGTCATTACCATATTCAACTTTTGACTATTAGTTATGTGCCCTTCGGTAGCCCAGAAGACGTCAAATCTTTGGGCCAAGCCCATTTAACTCACCCAGCAATTGTCTTACTTCTAAGTCCAAGACAATCTCAATGTCTTTATCTACGTGTAGAAAAACCACACCATTTGTACATAAAAACACAAAGTACTAGATACAGTCTGCTGTAAAAAGTACAATTGAACACTGACTGACATCATTAAGGTGCCAAAAGATGCGGAATTGGGCCAGGCATCGGCAGCTGTTGAAAAATTGCAAATTTCCCTGGTTTCCATGGAGTAAGAGCCGTTGCTGGGAACGTGAATATGACATCAATGATCATTCAGTTGTCGCTACAGCCAAAAGTATTGCTCGGAGAGCAACGCGGATTGCACCATTCGATTTCTCGTCACAAAATACGTCGGATTAGCCTTTTGCCAGCAGCACTGGAACAGTTTTTCCACTTTTGCATTTTTGCCTGGTCTTTTTGTTAATTGAAATCGGCTACACTGTACCATGTACCATCGCGACTGGTCATTACCATATTCAACTTTTGACTATTAGTTATGTGCCCTTCGGTAGTCCAGAAGACGTCAAATCTTTGGGCCAAGCCCCATTTAACTCACCCAGCAATTGTCTTACTTCTAAGTCCAAGACAATCTCAATGTCTTTATCTACGTGGAAAAACCACACCATTTGTACATAAAAACACAAGGTACTGGATACAGTCTGCTGTATAAAGTACAATTGAACACTGACCCACATCATTAAGGTGCCAAAAGATGCGGAATCGGGCCAGGCATCGGCAGCTGTTAAAAAAATTGCAAATTTCCCTGGTTTCCATGGAGTAAGAGCCGTTGCTGGGAACGTGATTATGACAGCAATGATCATTCAATTGTCGCTACAGCCAAAAGTATTGCTCGGAGAGCAACGCGGATTGCACCATTCGATTTCTCGTCACAAAATACGTCGGATTAGCCTCTTACCAACAGCACTGGAACAGTTTTTCCACTTTTGCATATTTGCCTGGTCTTTTTGTTGATTGAAATCGGCTACACTGTACTATGTACCATCGCGACTGGTCATTACCATATTCAACTTTTGACTATAAGTTATGTGCCCTTCGGTAGTCCAGAAGACGTCAAATCTTTGGGCCAAGCCCATTTAACTCACCCAGCAATTGTCTTACTTCTAAGTCCAAGTCAATCTCAATGTCTTTATCTACGTGTAGAAAAACCACACCATTTGTACATAAAAAACACAAGGTACTGGATACAGTCTGCTGTAAAAAGTACAATTGAACACTGACCCACATCATTAAGGTGCCAAAAGATGCGGAATTGGGCCAGGCATCGGCAGCTGTTGAAAAATTGCAAATTTCCCTGGTTTCCATGGAGTAAGAGCCGTTGCTGGGAACGTGATTATGACATCAATGATCATTCAATTGTCGCTACAGCCAAAAGTATTGGTCGGAGAGCAACGCGGTTTGCACCATTCGATTTCTCGTCACAAAATACGTCGGATTAGCCTCTTGCCAGCAGCACTGGAACAGTTTTTCCACTTTTGCATTTTTGCCTGGTCTTTTTGTTAATTGAAATCGGCTACACTGTACTATGTACCATCGCCACTGGTCATTACCATATTCAACTTTTGATTATAAGTTATGTGCCCTTCGGTAGTCCAGTAGACGTCAAATCTTTGGGCCAAGCCCATTTAACTCACCCAGCAATTGTCTTACTTCTTTGTCCAAGTCAATCTCAATGTCTTTATCTACGTGTAGAAAAACCACACCATTTGTACATAAAAACACAAGGTACTGGATACAGTCTGCTGTATAAAGTACAATTGAACACTGACCCACATCATTAAGGTGCCAAAAGATGCGGAATCGGGCCAGGCATCGGCAGCTGTTAAAAAAATTGCAAATTTCCCTGGTTTCCATGGAGTAAGAGCCGTTGCTGGGAACGTGATTATGACAGCAATGATCATTCAATTGTCGCTACAGCCAAAAGTATTGCTCGGAGAGCAACGCGGATTGCACCATTCGATTTCTCGTCACAAAATACGTCGGATTAGCCTCTTACCAACAGCACTGGAACAGTTTTTCCACTTTTGCATATTTGCCTGGTCTTTTTGTTGATTGAAATCGGCTACACTGTACTATGTACCATCGCGACTGGTCATTACCATATTCAACTTTTGACTATAAGTTATGTGCCCTTCGGTAGTCCAGAAGACGTCAAATCTTTGGGCCAAGCCCATTTAACTCACCCAGCAATTGTCTTACTTCTAAGTCCAAGTCAATCTCAATGTCTTTATCTACGTGTAGAAAAACCACACCATTTGTACATAAAAAACACAAGGTACTGGATACAGTCTGCTGTAAAAAGTACAATTGAACACTGACCCACATCATTAAGGTGCCAAAAGATGCGGAATTGGGCCAGGCATCGGCAGCTGTTGAAAAATTGCAAATTTCCCTGGTTTCCATGGAGTAAGAGCCGTTGCTGGGAACGTGATTATGACATCAATGATCATTCAATTGTCGCTACAGCCAAAAGTATTGCTCGGAGAGCAACGCGGATTGCACCATTCGATTTCTCGTCACAAAATACGTCGGATTAGCCTCTTGCCAGCAGCACTGGAACAGTTTTTTCCACTTTTGCATTTATGCCTGGTCTTTTTGTTAATTGAAATCGGCTACACTGTACTATGTACCATCGCGACTGGTCATTACTATATTCAACTCTTAACTATTAGTTATGTGCCCTTCGGTAGTCCAGAAGACGTCAAATCTTTGGGCCAAGCCCATTTAACTCACCCAGCAATTGTCTTACTTCTAAGTCCAAGACAATCTCAATGTCTTTATCTACGTGTAGAAAAACCACACCATTTGTACATAAAAAACACAAGGTACTAGATACAGTCTGCTGTAAAAAGTACAATTGAACACTGAACCACATCATTAAGGTGCCAAAAGATGCGGAATTGGGCCAGGCATCGGCAGCTGTTGAAAAATTGCAAATTTCACTGGTTTCCATGGAGTAAGAGCCGTTGCTGGGAACGTGATTATGACAGCAATGATCATTCAATTGTCGCTACAGCCAAGAGTATTGGTCGGAGAGCAACGCGGATTGCACCATTCGATTTCTCGTCACAAAATACGTCGGATTAGCCTCTTGCCAGCAGCACTGGAACAGTTTTTCCACTTTTGCATTTTTGCCTGGTCTTTTTGTTAATTGAAATCGGATACACTGTACTATGTACGATCGCCACTGGTCATTACCATATTCAACTTTTGACTATTAGTTATGTGCCCTTCGGTAGCCCAGAAGACGTCAAATCTTTGGGCCAAACCCATTTAACTCACCCAGCAATTGTCTTACTTCTAAGTCCAAGAAAATGTCAATGTCTTTATCTACGTGTAGAAAAACCACACCATTTGTACATAAAAAACACAAGGTACTAGATACAGTCTGCTGTAAAAAGTACAATTGAACACTGACCCACATCATTAAGGTGCCAAAAGATGCGGAATTGGGCCAGGCATCGGCAGCTGTTGAAAAATTGCAAATTTCCCTGGTTTCCATGGAGTAAGAGCCGTTGCTGGGCACGTGATTATGACATCAATGATCATTCAATTGTCGCTACAGCCAAAAGTATTGGTCGGAGAGCAACGCGGTTTGCACCATTCGATTTCTCGTCACAAAATACGTCGGATTAGCCTCTTGCCAGCAGCACTGGAACAGTTTTTCCACTTTTGCATTTTTGCCTGGTCTTTTTTTTAATTGAAATCGGCTACACTGTACTATGTACCATCGCCACTGGTCATTACCATATTCAACTTTTGACTATTAGTTATGTGCCCTTCGGTAGCCCAGAAGACTTCAAATCTTTGGGCCAAGCCCATTTAACTCACCCAGCAATTGTCTTACTTCTAAGTCCAAGACAATCTCAATGTCTTTATCTACGTGCAGAAAAACCACACCATTTGTACATAAAAACACAAAGTACTAGATACAGTCTGCTGTAAAAAGTACAATTGAACACTGACCCACATCATTAAGGTGGCAAAAGATGCGGAATCGGGCCAGGCATCGGCAGCTGTTGAAAAATTGCAAATTTCCCTGGTTTCCATGGAGTAAGAGCCGTTGCTGGGAACGTGAATATGACATCAATGATCATTCAGTTGTCGCTACAGCCAAAAGTATTGCTCGGAGAGCAACGCGGATTGCACCATTCGATTTCTCGTCACAAAATACGTCGGATTAGCCTTTTGCCAGCAGCACTGGAACAGTTTTTCCACTTTTGCATTTTTGCCTGGTCTTTTTGTTAATTGAAATCGGCTACACTGTACCATGTACCATCGCGACTGGTCATTACCATATTCAACTTTTGACTATTAGTTATGTGCCCTTCGGTAGTTCAGAAGACGTCAAATCTTTGGGCCAAGCCCATTTAACTCACCCAGCAATTGTCTTACTTCTAAGTCCAAGACAATCTCAATGTCTTTATCTACGTGTAGAAAAACCACACCATTTGTACATAAAAACACAAGGTACTGGATACAGTCTGCTGTAAAAAGTACAATTGAACACTGACCCACATCATTAAGGTGCCAAAAGATGCGGAATTGGGCCAGGCATCGGCAGCTGTTGAAAAATTGCAAATTTCCCTGGTTTCCATGGAGTAAGAGCCGTTGCTGGGAACGTGAATATGACATCAATGATCATTCAGTTGTCGCTACAGCCAAAAGTATTGCTCGGAGAGCAACACGGATTGCACCATTCGATTTCTCGTCACAAAATACGTCGGATTAGCCTTTTGCCAGCAGCACTGGAACAGTTTTTCCACTTTTGCATTTTTGCCTGGTCTTTTTGTTAATTGAAATCGGCTACACTGTACCATGTACCATCGCGACTGGTCATTACCATATTCAACTTTTGACTATTAGTTATGTGCCCTTCGGTAGTTCAGAAGACGTCAAATCTTTGGGCCAAGCCCATTTAACTCACCCAGCAATTGTCTTACTTCTAAGTCCAAGACAATCTCAATGTCTTTATCTACGTGTAGAAAAACCACACCATTTGTACATAAAAACACAAGGTACTGGATACAGTCTGCTGTAAAAAGTACAATTGAACACTGACCCACATCATTAAGGTGCCAAAAGATGCGGAATTGGGCCAGGCATCGGCAGCTGTTGAAAAATTGCAAATTTCCCTGGTTTCCATGGAGTAAGAGCCGTTGCTGGGAACGTGATTATGACATCAATGATCATTCAATTGTCGCTACAGCCAAAAGAATTGCTCGGAGAGCAACGCGGATTCCACCATTCGATTTCTCGTCATAAAATACGTCGGATTAGCCTTTTGCCAGCAGCACTGGAACAGTTTTTCCACTTTTGCATTTTTGCCTGGTCTTTTTGTTAATTGAAATCGGCTACACTGTACCATGTACCATCGCGACTGGTCATTACCATATTCAACTTTTGACTATAAGTTATGTGCCCTTCGGTAGTCCAGTAGACGTCAAATCTTTGGGCCAAGCCCATTTAACTCACCCAGCAATTGTCTTACTTCTTTGTCCAAGTCAATCTCAATGTCTTTATCTACGTGTAGAAAAACCACACCATTTGTACATAAAAACACAAGGTACTGGATACAGTCTGCTGTAAAAAGTACAATTGAACACTGACCCACATCATTAAGGTGCCAAAAGATGCGGAATTGGGCCAGGCATCGGCAGCTGTTAAAAAAATTGCAAATTTCCCTGGTTTCCATGGAGTAAGAGCCGTTGCTGGGAACGTGATTATGACATCAATGATCATTCAATTGTCGCTACAGCCAAAAGTATTGGTCGGAGAGCAACGCGGATTGCACCATTCGATTTCTCGTCACAAAATACGTCGGATTAGCCTTTTGCCAGCAGCACTGGAACAGTTTTTCCACTTTTGCATATTTGCCTGGTCTTTTTGTTAATTGAAATCGGCTACACTGTACTATGTACCATGGCGACTGGTCATTACCATATTCAACTTTTGACTATATGTTATGTGCCCTTCGGTAGTCCAGAAGACGTCAAATCTTTGGGCCAAGCCCATTTAACTCACCCAGCAATTGTCTTACTTCTAAGTCCAAGACAATGTCAATGTCTTTATCTACGTGCAGAAAAATCACACCATTTGTACATAAAAAACACAAGGTACTAGATACAGTCTGCTGTAAAAAGTACAATTGAACACTGACCCACATCATTAAGGTGCCAAAAGATGCGGAATTGGGCCAGGCATCGGCAGCTGTTGAAAAATTGCAAATTTCCCTGGTTTCCATGGAGTAAGAGCCGTTGCTGGGAACGTGATTATGACATCAATGATCATTCAATTGTCGCTACAGCCAAAAGTATTGCTCGGAGAGCAACGCGGATTGCACCATTCGATTTCTCGTCACAAAATACGTCGGATTAGCCTCTTACCAACAGCACTGGAACAGTTTTTCCACTTTTGCATATTTGCCTGGTCTTTTTGTTGATTGAAATCGGCTACACTGTACTATGTACCATCGCGACTGGTCATTACCATATTCAACTTTTGACTATAAGTTATGTGCCCTTCGGTAGTCCACAAGACGTCAAATCTTTGGGCCAAGCCCATTTAACTCACCCAGCAATTGTCTTACTTCTAAGTCCAAGACAATGTCAATGTCTTTATCTACGTGTAGTAAAACCACACTATTTGTACATAAAAAACACAAGGTACTAGATACAGTCTGCTGTAAAAAGTACAATTGAACACTGACCCACATCATTAAGGTGCCAAAAGTTGCGGAATTGGGCCAGGCATCGGCAGCTGTTGAAAAATTGCAAATTTCCCTGGTTTCCATGGAGTAACAGCTGTTGCTGGGCATGTGAATATGACATCAATGATCATTCAATTGTCGCTACAGCCAAAAGTATTGGTCGGAGAGCAACGCGGTTTGCACCATTCGATTTCTCGTCACAAAATACGTCGGATTAGCCTCTTGACAGCAGCACTGGAACAGTTTTTCCACTTTTGCATTTTTGCCTGGTCTTTTTGTTAATTGAAATCGGCTACACTGTACTATGTACCATCGCCACTGGTCATTACCATATTCAACTTTTGACTATAAGTTATGTGCCCTTCGGTAGTCCACAAGACGTCAAATCTTTGGGCCAAGCCCATTTAACTCACCCAGCAATTGTCTTACTTCTAAGTCCAAGACAATCTCAATGTCTTTATCTACGTGCAGAAAAACCACACCATTTGTACATAAAAACACAAAGTACTAGATACAGTCTGCTGTAAAAAGTACAATTGAACACTGACCCACATCATTAAGGTGGCAAAAGATGCGGAATCGGGCCAGGCATCGGCAGCTGTTGAAAAATTGCAAATTTCCCTGGTTTCCATGGAGTAAGAGCCGTTGCTGGGAACGTGAATATTACATCAATGATCATTCAGTTGTCGCTACAGCCAAAAGTATTGCTCGGAGAGCAACGCGGATTGCACCATTCGATTTCTCGTCACAAAATACGTCGGATTAGCCTTTTGCCAGCAGCACTGGAACAGTTTTTCCACTTTTGCATTTTTGCCTGGTCTTTTTGTTAATTGAAATCGGCTACACTGTACCATGTACCATCGCGACTGGTCATTACCATATTCAACTTTTGACTATTAGTTATGTGCCCTTCGGTAGTTCAGAAGACGTCAAATCTTTGGGCCAAGCCCATTTAACTCACCCAGCAATTGTCTTACTTCTAAGTCCAAGACAATCTCAATGTCTTTATCTACGTGTAGAAAAACCACACCATTTGTACATAAAAACACAAGGTACTGGATACAGTCTGCTGTAAAAAGTACAATTGAACACTGACCCACATCATTAAGGTGCCAAAAGATGCGGAATTGGGCCAGGCATCGGCAGCTGTTGAAAAATTGCAAATTTCCCTGGTTTCCATGGAGTAAGAGCCGTTGCTGGGAACGTGAATATGACATCAATGATCATTCAGTTGTCGCTACAGCCAAAAGTATTGCTCGGAGAGCAACACGGATTGCACCATTCGATTTCTCGTCACAAAATACGTCGGATTAGCCTCTTACCAACAGCACTGGAACAGTTTTTCCACTTTTGCATATTTGCCTGGTCTTTTTGTTGATTGAAATCGGCTACACTGTACTATGTACCATCGCGACTGGTCATTACCATATTCAACTTTTGACTATAAGTTATGTGCCCTTCGGTAGTCCACAAGACGTCAAATCTTTGGGCCAAGCCCATTTAACTCACCCAGCAATTGTCTTACTTCTAAGTCCAAGACAATGTCAATGTCTTTATCTACGTGTAGTAAAACCACACTATTTGTACATAAAAAACACAAGGTACTAGATACAGTCTGCTGTAAAAAGTACAATTGAACACTGACCCACATCATTAAGGTGCCAAAAGTTGCGGAATTGGGCCAGGCATCGGCAGCTGTTGAAAAATTGCAAATTTCCCTGGTTTCCATGGAGTAACAGCTGTTGCTGGGCATGTGAATATGACATCAATGATCATTCAATTGTCGCTACAGCCAAAAGTATTGGTCGGAGAGCAACGCGGTTTGCACCATTCGATTTCTCGTCACAAAATACGTCGGATTAGCCTCTTGACAGCAGCACTGGAACAGTTTTTCCACTTTTGCATTTTTGCCTGGTCTTTTTGTTAATTGAAATCGGCTACACTGTACTATGTACCATCGCCACTGGTCATTACCATATTCAACTTTTGACTATAAGTTATGTGCCCTTCGGTAGTCCACAAGACGTCAAATCTTTGGGCCAAGCCCATTTAACTCACCCAGCAATTGTCTTACTTCTAAGTCCAAGACAATCTCAATGTCTTTATCTACGTGTAGAAAAACCACACCATTTGTACATAAAAAACACAAGGTACTAGATACAGTCTGCTGTAAAAAGTACAATTGAACACTGACCCACATCATTAAGGTGCCAAAAGATGCGGAATTGGGGCCAGGCATCGGCAGCTGTTGAAAAATTTCAAATTTCCCTGGTTTCCATGGAGTAAGAGCCGTTGCTGGGCACGTGAAAATGACATCAATGATCATTCAATTGTCGCTACAGCCAAAAGTATTGCTCGGAGAGCAACGCGGATTGCACCATTCGATTTCTCGTCACAAAATACGTCGGATTAGCCTCTTACCAACAGCACTGGAACAGTTTTTCCACTTTTGCATTTTTGCCTGATCTTTTTGTTAATTGAAATCGGCTACACTGTACTATGTACCATCGCGACTGGTCATTACCATATTCAACTTTTGACTATTATTTATGTGCCCTTCGGTAGCCCAGAAGACGTCAAATCTTTGGGCCAAGCCCATTTAACTCACCCAGCAATTGTCTTACTTCTAAGTCCAAGTCAATCTCAATGTCTTTATCTACGTGTAGAAAAACCACACCATTTGTACATAAAAAACACAAGGTACTGGATACAGTCTGCTGTAAAAAGTACAATTGAACACTGACCCACATCATTAAGGTGCCAAAAGTTGCGGAATTGGGCCAGGCATCGGCAGCTGTTGAAAAATTGCATAATTTCACTGGTTTCCATGGAGTAAGAGCCGTTGCTGGGCATGTGATTATGACATCAATGATCATTCAATTGTCGCTACAGCCAAAAGTATTGGTCGGAGAGCAACGCGGTTTGCACCATTCGATTTCTCGTCACAAAATACGTCGGATTAGCCTCTTGCCAGCAGCACTGGAACAGTTTTTCCACTTTTGCATTTTTGCCTGGTCTTTTTGTTAATTGAAATCGGCTACACTAAACTATGTACCATCGCAACTGGTCATTACTATATTCAACTTTTGACTATTAGTTATGTGCCCTTCGGTAGCCCAGAAGACGTCAAATCTTTGGGCCAAGCCCATTTAACTCACCCAGCAATTGTCTTACTTCTAAGTCCAAGACAATCTCAATGTCTTTATCTACGTGTAGAAAAACCACACCATTTGTACATAAAAAAAAACAAGGTACTAGACACAGTCTGCTGTAAAAAGTACAATTAAACACTGACCCACATCATTAAGGTGCCAAAAGATGCGGAATTGGGCCAGGCATCGGCAGCTGTTGAAAAATTGCAAATTTCCCTGGTTTCCATGGAGTAAGAGCCGTTGCAGGGCACGTGATTATGACATCAATGATCATTCAATTGTCGCTACAGCCAAAAGTATTGGTCGGAGAGCAACGCGGTTTGCACCATTCGATTTCTAGTCACAAAATACGTCGGATTAGCCTCTTGCCAGCAGCAATGGAACAGTTTTTCCACTTTTGCATTTTTGCCTGGTCTTTTTGTTAATTGAAATCGGCTACACTGTACTATGTACCATCGCCACTGGTCATTACTATATTCAACTTTTGACTATTAGTTATGTGCACTTCGGTAGTCCAGAAGACGTCAAATCTTTGGGCCAAGCCCATTTAACTCACCCAGCAATTGTCTTACTTCTAAGTCCAAGACTATGTCAATGTCTTTATCCTACGTGTAGAAAAACCACACCATTTGTACATAAAAAACACAAGGTACTAGATACAGTCTGCTGTAAAAAGTACAATTGAACACTGACCCACATCATTAAGGTGCCAAAAGATGCGGAATTGGGCCAGGCATCGGCAGCTGTTGAAAAATTGCAAATTTCCTGGTTTCCATGGAGTAAGAGCCGTTGCTGAGCACGTGATTATGACATCAATGATCATTCAATTGTCGCTACAGCCAAAAGTATTGGTCGGAGAGCAACGCGGTTTGCACCATTAGATTTCTCGTCACAAAATGCGTCGGAATAGCCTCTTACCAGCAGCACTGGAACAGTTTTTTCCACTTTTGCATTTTTGCCTGGTCTTTTTGTTAATTGAAATCGGCTACACTGTACTATGTACCATCACGACTGGTCATTACTATATTCCACTTTTGACTATTAGTTATGTGCACTTCGGTAGTCCAGAAGACGTCAAATCTTTGGGCCAAGCCCATTTAACTCACCCAGCAATTGTCTTACTTCTAAGTCCAAGACAATCTCAATGTCTTTATCTACGTGTAGAAAAACCACACCATTTGTACATAAAAAACACAAGGTACTAGATACAGTCTGCTGTAAAAAGTACAATTGAACACTGACCCACTTCATTAAGGTGCCAAAAGATGCGGAATTGGGCCAGGCATCGGCAGCTGTTGAAAAATTGCAAATTTCCCTGGTTTCCATGGAGTAAGAGCCGTTGCTGGGAACGTGAATATGACAGCAATGATCATTCAATTGTCGCTACAGCCAAAAGTATTGCTCGGAGAGCAACGCGGATTGCACCATTCGATTTCTCGTCACAAAATACGTCGGATTAGCCTCTTACCAACAGCACTGGAACAGTTTTTCCACTTTTGCATATTTGCCTGGTCTTTTTGTTAATTGAAATCGGCTACACTGTACTATGTACCATCGCGACTGGTCATTACTATATTCAACTTTTGACTATTAGTTATGTGCACTTCGGTAGTCCAGAAGACGTCAAATCTTTGGGCCAAGCCCATTTAACTCACCCAGCAATTGTCTTACTTCTAAGTCCAAGACAATCTCAATGTCTTTATCTACGTGTAGAAAAACCACACCATTTGTACAAAAAAAACACAAGGAACTAGATACAGTCTGCTGTATAAAGTACAATTGAACACTGAACCACATCATAAGGTGCCAAAAGATGCGGAATTGGGCCAGGCATCGGCAACTGTTGAAAAATTGCAAATTCCCTGGTTTCCATGGAGTAAGAGCCGTTGCTGGGAACGTGAATATGACATCAATGATCATTCAATTGTCGCTACAGCCAAAAGTATTGCTCGGAGAGCAACGCGGATTGCACCATTCGATTTCTCGTCACAAAATACGTCGGATTAGCCTCTTACCAACAGCACTGGAACAGTTTTTCCACTTTTGCATTTTTGCCTGGTCTTTTTGTTAATTGAAATCGGATACACTGTACTATGTACCATCGCGACTGGTCATTACCATATTCAGCTTTTGACTATAAGTTATGTGCCCTTCGGTAGTCCAGAAGACGTCAAATCTTTGGGCCAAGCCCATTTAACTCACCCAGCAATTGTCTTACTTCTAAGTCCAAGACAATCTCAATGTCTTTATCTACGTGTAGAAAAACCACACATTTGTACATAAAAAACACAAGGAGATAGATACAGTCTGCTGTATAAAGTACAATTGAACACTGAACCACATCATTAAGGTGCCAAAAGATGCGGAATTGGGCCAGGCATCGGCAGCTGTTGAAAATTGCAAATTTCACTGGTTTCCATGGAGTAAGAGCCGTTGCTGGGCACGTGATTATGACATCAATGATCATTCAATTGTCGCTACAGCCAAAAGTATTGGTCGGAGAGCAACACGGTTTGCACCATTCGATTTCGCGTCACAAAATACGTCGGATTAGCTTCTTGCCAGCAGCACTGGAACAGTTTTTCCACTTTTGCATTTTTGCCTGGTCTTTTTGTTAATTGAAATCGGATACACTGTACTATGTACCATCGCAACTGGTCATTACTATATTCAACTTTTGACTATTAGTTATGTGCCCTTCGGTAGCCCAGAAGACGTCAAATCTTTGGGCCAAGCCCATTTAACTCACCCCAGCAATTGTCTTACTTCTAAGTCCAAGACAATCTCAATGTCTTTATCTACGTGTAGAAAAACCACACCATTTGTACATAAAAAACAACAAAGTACTAGATACAGTCTGCTGTAAAAAGTACAATTGAACACTGACCCACATCATTAAGGTGCCAAAAGATGCGGACTTGGCCAGGCATCGGCAGCTGTTGAAAATTGCAAATTTCCCTGGTTTCCATGGAGTAAGAGCCGTTGCTGGGCACGTGATTATGACATCAATGATCATTCAATTGTCGCTACAGCCAAAAGTATTGGTCGGAGAGCAACGCGGTTTGCACCATTCGATTTCTCGTCACAAAATGCGTCGGAATAGCCGCTTGCCAGCAGCACTGGAACAGTTTTTTCCACTTTTGCATTTTTGCCTGGTCTTTCTGTTAATTGAAATCGGCTACACTGTACTATGTACCATCGCAACTGGTCATTACTATATTCAACTTTTGACTATTAGTTATGTGCCCTTCGGTAGCCCAGAAGACGTCAAATCTTTGGGCCAAGCCCATTTAACTCACCCAGCAATTGTCTTACTTCTAAGTCCAAGACAATCTCAATGTCTTTATCTACGTGTAGAAAAACCACACCATTTGTACATAAAAAACACAAGGTACTAGATACAGTCTGCTGTAAAAAGTACAATTGAACACTGACCCACATCATTAAGGTGCCAAAAGATGCGGAATTGGGCCAGGCATCGGCAGCTGTTGAAAAATTGCAAATTTTCCTGGTTTCCATGGAGTAAGAGCCGTTGCTGGGAACGTGAATATGACATCAATGATCATTCAATATTCGCTACAGCCAAAGTATTGGTCGGAGAGCAACGCGGTTTGCACCATTCGATTTCTCGTCACAAAATACGTCGGATTAGCCTCTTGCCAGCAGCACTGGAACAGTTTTTCCACTTTTGCATTTTTGCCTGGTCCTTTTTGTTAATTGAAATCGGATACACTGTACTATGTACCATCGCCACTGGTCATTACCATATTCAACTTTTGACTATTAGTTATGTGCCCTTCGGTAGCCCAGAAGACTTCAAATCTTTGGGCCAAGCCCATTTAACTCACCCAGCAATTGTCTTACTTCTAAGTCCAAGACAATCTCAATGTCTTCATCTACGTGTAGAAAAACCACACCATTTGTACATAATAAACAGAAGGTACTAGATACAGTCTGCTGTAAAAAGTACAATTGAACACTGACCCACATCATTAAGGTGCCAAAAGATGCGGAATTGGGCCAGGCATCGGCAGCTGTTGGAAAAATTGCAAATTTCCCTGGTTTCCATGGAGTAAGAGCCGTTGCTGGCACGTGATTATGACATCAATGATCATTCAATTGTCGCTACAGCCAAACGTATTGGTCGGAGAGCAACGCGGTTTGCACCATTCGATTTTTCGTCACAAAATACGTCGGATTAGCCTCTTGCCAGCAGCACTGGAACAGTTTTTCCACTTTTGCATTTTTGCCTGGTCTTTTTGTTAATTGAAATCGGCTACACTGTACTATGTACCATCGCAACTGGTCATTACTATATTCAACTTTTGACTGTTAGTTATGTGCCCTTCGGTAGCCCAGAAGACTTCAAATCTTTGGGCCAAGCCCATTAACTCACCCAGCAATTGTCTTACTTCTAAGTCCAAGACAATCTCAATGTCTTTATCTACGTGTAGAAAAACCACACCATTTGTACATAAAAAACACAAGGTACTAGATACAGTCTGCTGTAAAAAGTACAATTGAACACTGACCCACATCATTAAGGTGCCAAAAGATGCGGAATTGGGCCAGGCATCGGCAGCTGTTGAAAAATTGCAAATTTCCCTGGTTTGCATGGAGTAAGAGCCGTTGCTGGGCACGTGATTATGACATCAATGATCATTCAATTGTCGCTACAGCCAAAAGTATTGCTCGGAGAGCAACGCGGTTTGCACCATTCGATTCTCGTCACAAAATACGTCGGATTAGCCTCTTGCCAGCAGCACTGGAACAGTTTTTCCACTTTTGCATTTTTGCCTGGTCTTTTTGTTAATTGAAATCGGATACACTGTACTATGTACCATCGCAACTGGTCATTACTATGTTCAACTTTTGACTATTAGTTATGTGCCCTTCGGTAGCCCAGAAGACGTCAAATCTTTGGGCCAAGCCCATTTAACTCACCCAGCAATTGTCTTACTTCTAAGTCCAAGACAATCTCAATGTCTTTATCTACGTGTAGAAAAACCACACCATTTGTACATAAAAAACACAAAGTACTAGATACAGTCTGCTGTAAAAAGTACAATTGAACACTGACCCACATCATTAAGGTGCCAAAAGATGCGGAACTTGGCCAGGCATCGGCAGCTGTTGAAAAATTGCAAATTTCCCTGGTTTCCATGGAGTAAGAGCCGTTGCTGGGCACGTGATTATGACATCAATGATCATTCAATTGTCGCTACAGCCAAAAGTATTGGTCGGAGAGCAACGCGGTTTGCACCATTCGATTTCTCGTCACAAAATGCGTCGGAATACCCGCTTGCCAGCAGCACTGGAACAGTTTTTTCCACTTTTGCATTTTTGCCTGGTCTTTCTGTTAATTGAAATCGGCTACACTGTACTATGTACCATCGCGACTGGTCATTACTATATTCAACTTTTGACTATTAGTTATGTGCACTTCAATAGTACAGAAGACGTCAAATCTTTGGGCCAAGCCCATTTAACTCACCCAGCAATTGTCTTACTTCTAAGTCCAAGACAATCTCAATGTCTTTATCTACGTGTAAAAAAACCACACCATTTGTACATAAAAAAACACAAGGTACTAGATACAGTCTGCTGTAAAAAGTACAATTGAACACTGAACCACATCATTAAGGTGCCAAAAGATGCGGAATTGGGCCAGGCATCGGCAGCTGTTGAAAAATTGCAAATTTCACTGGTTTCCATGGAGTAAGAGCCGTTGCTGGGCACGTGATTATGACATCAATGATCATTCAATTGTCGCTACAGCCAAAAGTATTGGTCGGAGAGCAACGCGGTTTGCACCATTCGATTTCTCGTCACAAAATACGTCGGATTAGCCTCTTACCAGCAGCACTGGAACAGTTTTTCCACTTTTGCATTTTTGCCTGGTCTTTTTGTTAATTGAAATCGGCTACACTGTACTATGTACCATCGCGACTGGTCATTACTATATTCAACTTTTGACTATTAGTTATGTGCCCTTCGGTAGCCCAGAAGACGTCAAATCTTTGGGCCAAGCCCATTTAACTCACCCAGCAATTGTCTTACTTCTAAGTCCAAGACAATCTCAATGTCTTTATCTACGTGTAGAAAAACCACACCATTTGTACATAAAAAACACAAGGTACTAGATACAGTCTGCTGTAAAAAGTACAATTGAACACTGACCCACATCATTAAGGTGCCAAAAGATGCGGAATTGGGCCAGGCATCGGCAGCTGTTGAAAAATTGCAAATTTTCCTGGTTTCCATGGAGTAAGAGCCGTTGCTGGGAACGTGAATATGACATCAATGATCATTCAATATTCGCTACAGCCAAAAGTATTGGTCGGAGAGCAACGCGGTTTGCACCATTCGATTTCTCGTCACAAAATACGTCGGATTAGCCTCTTACCAGCAGCACTGGAACAGTTTTTCCACTTTTGCATTTTTGCCTGGTCTTTTTGTTAATTGAAATCGGCTACACTGTACTATGTACCATCGCGACTGGTCATTACTATATTCAACTTTTGACTATAAGTTATGTGCCCTTCGGTAGCCCAGAAGACGTCAAATCTTTGGACCAAGCCCATTTAAGTCACCCAGCAATTGTCTTACTTCTAAGTCCAAGACAATCTCAATGTCTTTATCTACGTGTAGAAAAACCACACCATTTGTACATAAAAAACACAAGGTACTGGATACAGTCTGCTGTAAAAAGTACAATTGAACACTGACCCACATCATTAAGGTGCCAAAAGATGCGGAATTGGGCCAGGCATCGGCAGCTGTTGAAAAATTGCAAATTTCCCTGGTTTCCATGGAGTAAGAGCCGTTGCTGGGCACGTGATTATGACATCAATGATCATTCAATTGTCGCTACAGCCAAAAGTATTGGTCGGAGAGCAACGCGGTTTGCACCATTCGATTTCTCGTCACAAAATACGTCGGATTAGCCTCTTGCCAGCAGCACTGGAACAGTTTTTCCACTTTTGCATTTTTGCCTGGTCTTTTTGTTAATTGAAATCGGATACACTGTACTATGTACCATCGCCACTGGTCATTACCATATTCAACTTTTGACTATTAGTTATGTGCCCTTCGGTAGCCCAGAAGACTTCAAATCTTTGGGCCAAGCCCATTTAACTCACCCAGCAATTGTCTTACTTCTAAGTCCAAGACAATCTCAATGTCTTTATCTACGTGTAAAAAAACCACACCATTTGTACATAAAAAACACAAGGTACTAGACACAGTCTGCTGTATAAAGTACAATTGAACACTGACCCACATCAATAAGGTTCCAAAAGATGCGGAATTGGGCCAGGCATCGGCAGCTGTTGAAAAATTGCAAATTTCCCTGGTTTCCATGGAGTAAGAGCCGTTGCTGGGCACGTGATTATGACATCAATGATCATTCAATTGTCGCTACAGCCAAACGTATTGGTCGGAGAGCAACGCGGTTTGCACCATTCGATTTCTCGTCACAAAATACGTCGGATTAGCCTCTTGCCAGCAGCACTGGAACAGTTTTTCCACTTTTGCATTTTTGCCTGGTCTTTTTGTTAATTGAAATCGGCTACACTGTACTATGTACCATCGCAACTGGTCATTACTATATTCAACTTTTGACTGTTAGTTATGTGCCCTTCGGTAGCCCAGAAGACTTCAAATCTTTGGGCCAAGCCCATTTAACTCACCCAGCAATTGTCTTACTTCTAAGTCCAAGACAATCTCAATGTCTTTATCTACGTGTAGAAAAACCACACCATTTGTACATAAAAAACACAAGGTACTAGATACAGTCTGCTGTAAAAAGTACAATTAAACACTGACCCACATCATTAAGGTGCCAAAAGATGCGGAATTGGGCCAGGCATCGGCAGCTGTTGAAAAATTGCAAATTTCCCTGGTTTCCATGGAGTAAGAGCCGTTGCTGGGCACGTGATTATGACATCAATGATCATTCAATTGTCGCTACAGCCAAAAGTATTGCTCGGAGAGCAACGCGGTTTGCACCATTCGATTTCTCGTCACAAAATACGTCGGATTAGCCTCTTGCCAGCAGCACTGGAACAGTTTTTCCACTTTTGCATTTTTGCCTGGTCTTTTTGTTAATTGAAATCGGCTACACTGTACTATGTACCATCGCGACTGGTCATTACCATATTCAACTTTTGACTATTAGTTATGTGCATTTCGGTAGTCCAGAAGACGTCAAATCTTTGGGCCAAGCCCATTTAACTCACCCAGCAATTGTCTTACTTCTAAGTCCAAGACAATCTCAATGTCTTTATCTACGGGTAGAAAAACCACACCATTTGTACATAAAAAACACAAGGTACTGGATACAGTCTGCTGTAAAAAGTACAATTGAACACTGACCCACATCATTAAGGTGCCAAAAGTTGCGGAATTGGGCCAGGCATCGGCAGCTGTTGAAAAATTGCAAATTTCCCTGGTTTCCATGGAGTAAGAGCCGTTGCTGGGCACGTGATTATGACATCAATGATCATTCAATTGTCGCTACAGCCAAAAGTATTGGTCGGAGAGCAACGCGGTTTGCACCATTTGATTTCTCGTCACAAAATGCGTCGGAATAGCCGATTGCCAGCAGCACTGGAACAGTTTTTTCCACTTTTGCATTTTTGCCTGGTCTTTCTGTTAATTGAAATCGGCTACACTGTACTATGTACCATCGCGACTGGTCATTACTATATTCAACTTTTGACTATTAGTTATGTGCACTTCAATAGTACAGAAGACGTCAAATCTTTGGGCCAAGCCCATTTAACTCACCCAGCAATTGTCTTACTTCTAAGTCCAAGACAATCTCAATGTCTTTATCTACGTGTAAAAAAACCACACCATTTGTACATAAAAAACACAAGGTACTAGATACAGTCTGCTGTAAAAAGTACAATTGAACACTGAACCACATCATTAAGGTGCCAAAAGATGCGGAATTGGGCCAGGCATCGGCAGCTGTTGAAAAATTGCAAATTTCACTGGTTTCCATGGAGTAAGAGCCGTTGCTGGGCACGTGATTATGACATCAATGATCATTCAATTGTCGCTACAGCCAAAAGTATTGGTCGGAGAGCAACGCGGTTTGCACCATTCGATTTCTCGTCACAAAATACGTCGGATTAGCCTCTTACCAGCAGCACTGGAACAGTTTTTCCACTTTTGCATTTTTGCCTGGTCTTTTTGTTAATTGAAATCGGCTACACTGTACTATGTACCATCGCAACTGGTCATTACTATATTCAACTTTTGACTATTAGTTATGTGCCCTTCGGTAGCCCAGAAGACGTCAAATCTTTGGGCCAAGCCCATTTAACTCACCCAGCAATTGTCTTACTTCTAAGTCCAAGACAATCTCAATGTCTTTATCTACGTGTAGAAAAACCACACCATTTGTACATAAAAAACACAAGGTACTAGACACAGTCTGCTGTATAAAGTACAATTGAACACTGACCCACATCAATAAGGTTCCAAAAGATGCGGAATTGGGCCAGGCATCGGCAGCTGTTGAAAAATTGCAAATTTCCCTGGTTTCCATGGAGTAAGAGCCGTTGCTGGGCACGTGATTATGACATCAATGATCATTCAATTGTCGCTACAGCCAAACGTATTGGTCGGAGAGCAACGCGGTTTGCACCATTCGATTTCTCGTCACAAAATACGTCGGATTAGCCTCTTGCCAGCAGCACTGGAACAGTTTTTCCACTTTTGCATTTTTGCCTGGTCTTTTTGTTAATTGAAATCGGCTACACTGTACTATGTACCATCGCAACTGGTCATTACTATATTCAACTTTTGACTGTTAGTTATGTGCCCTTCGGTAGCCCAGAAGACTTCAAATCTTTGGGCCAAGCCCATTTAACTCACCCAGCAATTGTCTTACTTCTAAGTCCAAGACAATCTCAATGTCTTTATCTACGTGTAGAAAAACCACACCATTTGTACATAAAAAACACAAGGTACTAGATACAGTCTGCTGTAAAAAGTACAATTAAACACTGACCCACATCATTAAGGTGCCAAAAGATGCGGAATTGGGCCAGGCATCGGCAGCTGTTGAAAAATTGCAAATTTCCCTGGTTTCCATGGAGTAAGAGCCGTTGCTGGGCACGTGATTATGACATCAATGATCATTCAATTGTCGCTACAGCCAAAAGTATTGCTCGGAGAGCAACGCGGTTTGCACCATTCGATTTCTCGTCACAAAATACGTCGGATTAGCCTCTTGCCAGCAGCACTGGAACAGTTTTTCCACTTTTGCATTTTTGCCTGGTCTTTTTGTTAATTGAAATCGGCTACACTGTACTATGTACCATCGCGACTGGTCATTACCATATTCAACTTTTGACTATTAGTTATGTGCATTTCGGTAGTCCAGAAGACGTCAAATCTTTGGGCCAAGCCCATTTAACTCACCCAGCAATTGTCTTACTTCTAAGTCCAAGACAATCTCAATGTCTTTATCTACGGGTAGAAAAACCACACCATTTGTACATAAAAAACACAAGGTACTGGATACAGTCTGCTGTAAAAAGTACAATTGAACACTGACCCACATCATTAAGGTGCCAAAAGTTGCGGAATTGGGCCAGGCATCGGCAGCTGTTGAAAAATTGCAAATTTCCCTGGTTTCCATGGAGTAAGAGCCGTTGCTGGGCACGTGATTATGACATCAATGATCATTCAATTGTCGCTACAGCCAAAAGTATTGGTCGGAGAGCAACGCGGTTTGCACCATTTGATTTCTCGTCACAAAATGCGTCGGAATAGCCGATTGCCAGCAGCACTGGAACAGTTTTTTCCACTTTTGCATTTTTGCCTGGTCTTTCTGTTAATTGAAATCGGCTACACTGTACTATGTACCATCGCGACTGGTCATTACTATATTCAACTTTTGACTATTAGTTATGTGCACTTCAATAGTACAGAAGACGTCAAATCTTTGGGCCAAGCCCATTTAACTCACCCAGCAATTGTCTTACTTCTAAGTCCAAGACAATCTCAATGTCTTTATCTACGTGTAAAAAAACCACACCATTTGTACATAAAAAACACAAGGTACTAGATACAGTCTGCTGTAAAAAGTACAATTGAACACTGAACCACATCATTAAGGTGCCAAAAGATGCGGAATTGGGCCAGGCATCGGCAGCTGTTGAAAAATTGCAAATTTCACTGGTTTCCATGGAGTAAGAGCCGTTGCTGGGCACGTGATTATGACATCAATGATCATTCAATTGTGGCTACAGCCAAAAGTATTGGTCGGAGAGCAACGCGGTTTGCACCATTCGATTTCTCGTCACAAAATACGTCGGATTAGCCTCTTACCAGCAGCACTGGAACAGTTTTTCCACTTTTGCATTTTTGCCTGGTCTTTTTGTTAATTGAAATCGGCTACACTGTACTATGTACCATCGCGACTGGTCATTACCATATTTAACTTTTGACTATTAGTTATGTGCACTTCGGTAGAACAGAAGACGTCAAATCTTTGGGCCAAGCCCATTTAACTCACCCAGCAATTGTCTTACTTCTAAGTCCAAGACAATCTCAATGTCTTTATCTACGTGTAGAAAAACCACACCATTTGTACATAAAAAACACAAGGTACTAGATACAGTCTGCTGTAAAAAGTACAATTGAACACTGACCCACATCATTAAGGTGCCAAAAGATGCGGAATTGGGCCAGGCATCGGCAGCTGTTGAAAAATTGCAAATTTCCCTGGTTTCCATGGAGTAAGAGCCGTTGCTTGGAACGTAAATATATGACATCAATGATCATTCAATTGTCGCTACAGCCAAAAGTATTGCTCGGAGAGCAACGCGGATTGCACCATTCGATTTCTCGTCACAAAATACGTCGGATTAGCCTCTTGCCAGCAGCACTGGAACAGTTTTTCCACTTTTGCATTTTTGCCTGGTCTTTTTGTTAATTGAAATCGGCTACACTGTACTATGTACCATCGCCACTGGTCATTACTATATTCAACTTTTGACTATTAGTTATGTGCCCTTCGGTAGCCCAGAAGACGTCAAATCTTTGGACCAAGCCCATTTAAGTCACCCAGCAATTGTCTTACTTCTAAGTCCAAGACAATCTCAATGTCTTTATCTACGTGTAGAAAAACCACACCATTTGTACATAAAAACACAAGGTACTGGATACAGTCTGCTGTAAAAAGTACAATTGAACACTGACCCACATCATTAAGGTGCCAAAAGATGCGGAATTGGGCCAGGCATCGGCAGCTGTTGAAAAATTGCAAATTTCCCTGGTTTCCATGGAGTAAGAGCCGTTGCTGGGCATGTGATTATGACATCAATGATCATTCAATTGTCGCTACAGCCAAAAGTATTGGTCGGAGAGCAACGCGGATTGCACCATTCGATTTCTCGTCACAAAATACGTCGGATTAGCCTCTTGCCAGCAGCACTGGGACAGTTTTTCCATTTTTGCATTTTTGCCTGGTCTTTTTGTTAATTGAAATCGGCTACACTGTACTATGTACCATCGCCACTGGTCATTACCATATTCAACTTTTGACTATTAGTTATGTGCCCTTCGGTAGCCCAGAAGACTTCAAATCTTTGGGCCAAGCCCATTTAACTCACCCAGCAATTGTCTTACTTCTAAGTCCAAGACAATCTCAATGTCTTTATCTACGTGTAGAAAAACCACACCATTTGTACATAAAAAAATAAAGGTACTGGATACAGTCTGCTGTAAAAAGTACAATTGAACACTGACCCACATCATTAAGGTGCCAAAAGATGCGGAATTGGGCCAGGCATCGGCAGCTGTTGAAAAATTGCAAATTTCCCTGGTTTCCATGGAGTAAGAGCCGTTGCTGGGAACGTGAATATGACATCAATGATCATTCAATTGTCGCTACAGCCAAAAGTATTGGTCGGAGAGCAACGCGGATTGCACCATTCGATTTCTCGTCACAAAATACGTCGGATTAGCCTCTTGCCAGCAGCACTGGAACAGTTTTTCCACTTTTGCATTTTTGCCTGGTCTTTTTGTTAATTGAAATCGGCTACACTGTACTATGTACCATCGCCACTGGTCATTACCATATTCAACTTTTGACTATTAGTTATGTGCCCTTCGGTAGCCCAGAAGACGTCAAATCTTTGGGCCATGCCCATTTAACTCACCCAGCAATTGTCTTACTTCTAAGTCCAAGACAATCTCAATGTCTTTATCTACGTGTAGAAAAACCACACCATTTGTACATAAAAAACACAAGGTACTAGATACAGTCTGCTGTATAAAGTAAAATTGAACACTGACCCACATCAATAAGGTGCCAAAAGATGCGGAATTGGGCCAGGCATCGGCAGCTGTTGAAAAATTGCAAATTTCCCTGGTTTCCATGGAGTAAGAGCCGTTGCTGGGCACGTGATTATGACATCAATGATCATTCAATTGTCGCTACAGCCAAAAGTATTGGTCGGAGAGCAACGCGGTTTGCACCATTCGATTTCTCGTCACAAAATACGTCGGATTAGCCTCTTACCAGCAGCACTGGAACAGTTTTTCCACTTTTGCATTTTTGCCTGGTCTTTTTGTTAATTGAAATCGGCTACACTGTACTATGTACCATCGCGACTGGTCATTACTATATTCAACTTTTGACTATTAGTTATGTGCCCTTCGGTAGCCCAGAAGACGTCAAATCTTTGGACCAAGCCCATTTAAGTCACCCAGCAATTGTCTTACTTCTAAGTCCAAGACAATCTCAATGTCTTTATCTACGTGTAGAAAAACCACACCATTTGTACATAAAAAACACAAGGTACTGGATACAGTCTGCTGTAAAAAGTACAATTGAACACTGACCCACATCATTAAGGTGCCAAAAGATGCGGAATTGGGCCAGGCATCGGCAGCTGTTGAAAAATTGCAAATTTCCCTGGTTTCCATGGAGTAAGAGCCGTTGCTGGGCACGTGATTATGACATCAATGATCATTCAATTGTCGCTACAGCCAAAAGTATTGGTCGGAGAGCAACGCGGTTTGCACCATTCGATTTCTCGTCACAAAATACGTCGGATTAGCCTCTTGCCAGCAGCACTGGAACAGTTTTTCCACTTTTGCATTTTTGCCTGGTCTTTTTGTTAATTGAAATCGGATACACTGTACTATGTACCATCGCCACTGGTCATTACCATATTCAACTTTTGACTATTAGTTATGTGCCCTTCGGTAGCCCAGAAGACTTCAAATCTTTGGGCCAAGCCCATTTAACTCACCCAGCAATTGTCTTACTTCTAAGTCCAAGACAATCTCAATGTCTTCATCTACGTGTAGAAAAACCACACCATTTGTACATAATAAACAGAAGGTACTAGATACAGTCTGCTGTAAAAAGTACAATTGAACACTGACCCACATCATTAAGGTGCCAAAAGATGCGGAATTGGGCCAGGCATCGGCAGCTGTTGGAAAATTGCAAATTTCCCTGGTTTCCATGGAGTAAGAGCCGTTGCTGGGAACGTGATTATGACATCAATGATCATTCAATTGTCGCTACAGCCAAAAGTATTGGTCGGAGAGCGCCGCGGATTGCACCATTCGATTTCTCGTCACAAAATACGTCGGATTAGCCTCTTGCCAGCAGCACTGGAACAGTTTTTCCACTTTTGCATTTTTGCCTGGTCTTTTTGTTAATTGAAATCGGATACACTGTACTATGTGCCATCGCCACTGGTCATTACCATATTCAACTTTTGACTATTAATTATGTGCCTTTCGGTAGCCCAGAAGACGTCAAATCTTTGGGCCAAGCCCATTTAACTCACCCAGCGATTGTCTTACTTCTAAGTCCAAGACAATCTCAATGTCTTTATCTACGTGTAAAAAAACCACACCATTTGTACATAAAAAACACAAGGTACTAGATACAGTCTGCTGTATAAAGTACAATTGAACACTGACCCACATCAATAAGGTTCCAAAAGATGCGGAATTGGGCCAGGCATCGGCAGCTGTTGAAAAATTGCAAATTTCCCTGGTTTCCATGGAGTAAGAGCCGTTGCTGGGCACGTGATTATGACATCAATGATCATTCAATTGTCGCTACAGCCAAACGTATTGGTCGGAGAGCAACGCGGTTTGCACCATTCGATTTCTCGTCACAAAATACGTCGGATTAGCCTCTTGCCAGCAGCACTGGAACAGTTTTTCCACTTTTGCATTTTTGCCTGGTCTTTTTGTTAATTGAAATCGGCTACACTGTACTATGTACCATCGCAACTGGTCATTACTATATTCAACTTTTGACTGTTAGTTATGTGCCCTTCGGTAGCCCAGAAGACTTCAAATCTTTGGGCCAAGCCCATTTAACTCACCCAGCAATTGTCTTACTTCTAAGTCCAAGACAATCTCAATGTCTTTATCTACGTGTAGAAAAACCACACCATTTGTACATAAAAAACACAAGGTACTAGATACAGTCTGCTGTAAAAAGTACAATTAAACACTGACCCACATCATTAAGGTGCCAAAAGATGCGGAATTGGGCCAGGCATCGGCAGCTGTTGAAAAATTGCAAATTTCCCTGGTTTCCATGGAGTAAGAGCCGTTGCTGGGAACGTGATTATGACATCAATGATCATTCAATTGTCGCTACAGCCAAAAGTATTGCTCGGAGAGCAACGCGGTTTGCACCATTCGATTTCTCGTCACAAAATACGTCGGATTAGCCTCTTGCCAGCAGCACTGGAACAGTTTTTTTCCACTTTTGCATTTTTGCCTGGTCTTTTTGTTAATTGAAATCGGCTACACTGTACTATGTACCATCGCGACTGGTCATTACCATATTCAACTTTTGACTATTAGTTATGTGCATTTCGGTAGTCCAGAAGACGTCAAATCTTTGGGCCAAGCCCATTTAACTCACCCAGCAATTGTCTTACTTCTAAGTCCAAGACAATCTCAATGTCTTTATCTACGTGTAGAAAAACCACACCATTTGTACATAAAAAACACAAGGTACTGGATACAGTCTGCTGTAAAAAGTACAATTGAACACTGACCCACATCATTAAGGTGCCAAAAGATGCGGAATTGGGCCAGGCATCGGCAGCTGTTGGAAAATTGCAAATTTCCCTGGTTTCCATGGAGTAAGAGCCGTTGCTGGGAACGTGATTATGACATCAATGATCATTCAATTGTCGCTACAGCCAAAACTATTGGTCGGAGAGCGCCGCGGATTGCACCATTCGATTTCTCGTCACAAAATACGTCGGATTAGCCTCTTGCCAGCAGCACTGGAACAGTTTTTCCACTTTTGCATTTTTGCCTGGTCTTTTTGTTAATTGAAATCGGATACACTGTACTATGTGCCATCGCCACTGGTCATTACCATATTCAACTTTTGACTATTAATTATGTGCCTTTCGGTAGCCCAGAAGACGTCAAATCTTTGGGCCAAGCCCATTTAACTCACCCAGCGATTGTCTTACTTCTAAGTCCAAGACAATCTCAATGTCTTTATCTACGTGTAAAAAAACCACACCATTTGTACATAAAAAACACAAGGTACTAGATACAGTCTGCTGTATAAAGTACAATTGAACACTGACCCACATCAATAAGGTTCCAAAAGATGCGGAATTGGGCCAGGCATCGGCAGCTGTTGAAAAATTGCAAATTTCCCTGGTTTCCATGGAGTAAGAGCCGTTGCTGGGCACGTGATTATGACATCAATGATCATTCAATTGTCGCTACAGCCAAACGTATTGGTCGGAGAGCAACGCGGTTTGCACCATTCGATTTCTCGTCACAAAATACGTCGGATTAGCCTCTTGCCAGCAGCACTGGAACAGTTTTTCCACTTTTGCATTTTTGCCTGGTCTTTTTGTTAATTGAAATCGGCTACACTGTACTATGTACCATCGCAACTGGTCATTACTATATTCAACTTTTGACTGTTAGTTATGTGCCCTTCGGTAGCCCAGAAGACTTCAAATCTTTGGGCCAAGCCCATTTAACTCACCCAGCAATTGTCTTACTTCTAAGTCCAAGACAATCTCAATGTCTTTATCTACGTGTAGAAAAACCACACCATTTGTACATAAAAAACACAAGGTACTAGATACAGTCTGCTGTAAAAAGTACAATTAAACACTGACCCACATCATTAAGGTGCCAAAAGATGCGGAATTGGGCCAGGCATCGGCAGCTGTTGAAAAATTGCAAATTTCCCTGGTTTCCATGGAGTAAGAGCCGTTGCTGGGAACGTGATTATGACATCAATGATCATTCAATTGTCGCTACAGCCAAAAGTATTGCTCGGAGAGCAACGAGGTTTGCACCATTCGATTTCTCGTCACAAAATACGTCGGATTAGCCTCTTGCCAGCAGCACTGGAACAGTTTTTTCCACTTTTGCATTTTTGCCTGGTCTTTTTGTTAATTGAAATCGGCTACACTGTACTATGTACCATCGCGACTGGTCATTACCATATTCAACTTTTGACTATTAGTTATGTGCATTTCGGTAGTCCAGAAGACGTCAAATCTTTGGGCCAAGCCCATTTAACTCACCCAGCAATTGTCTTACTTCTAAGTCCAAGACAATCTCAATGTCTTTATCTACGGGTAGAAAAACCACACCATTTGTACATAAAAAACACAAGGTACTGGATACAGTCTGCTGTAAAAAGTACAATTGAACACTGACCCACATCATTAAGGTGCCAAAAGTTGCGGAATTGGGCCAGGCATCGGCAGCTGTTGAAAAATTGCAAATTTCCCTGGTTTCCATGGAGTAAGAGCCGTTGCTGGGCACGTGATTATGACATCAATGATCATTCAATTGTCGCTACAGCCAAAAGTATTGGTCGGAGAGCAACGCGGTTTGCACCATTCGATTTCTCGTCACAAAATGCGTCGGAATAGCCGATTGCCAGCAGCACTGGAACAGTTTTTTCCACTTTTGCATTTTTGCCTGGTCTTTTAGTTAATTGAAATCGGCTACACTGTACTATGTACCATCGCGACTGGTCATTACTATATTCAACTTTTGACTATTAGTTATGTGCACTTCGGTAGTACAGAAGACGTCAAATCTTTGGGCCAAGCCCATTTAACTCACCCAGCAATTGTCTTACTTCTAAGTCCAAGACAATCTCAATGTCTTTATCTACGTGTAAAAAAACCACACCATTTGTACATAAAAAACACAAGGTACTAAATACAGTCTGCTGTAAAAAGTACAATTGAACACTGAACCACATCAATAAGGTGCCAAAAGTTGCGGAATTGGGCCAGGCATCGGCAGCTGTTGAAAAATTGCAAATTTCACTGGTTTCCATGGAGTAAGAGCCGTTGCTGGGCACGTGATTATGACATAAATGATCATTCAATTGTCGCTACAGCCAAAAGTATTGGTCGGAGAGCAACGCCGTTTGCACCATTCGATTTCTCGTCACAAAATACGTCGGATTAGTCTCTTGCCAGCAGCACTGGAACAGTTTTTCCACTTTTGCATTTTTGCCTGGTCTTTTTGTTAATTGAAATCGGCTACACTGTACTATGTACCATCGCGACTGGTCATTACTATATTCAACTTTTGACTATTAGTTATGTGCCCTTCGGTAGCCCAGAAGACGTCAAATCTTTGGACTAAGCCCAATTAAGTCACCCAGCAATTGTCTTACTTCTAAGTCCAAGACAATCTCAATGTCTTTATCTACGTGTAGAAAAACCACAAAATTTGTACATAAAAAACACAAGGTACTGGATACAGTCTGCTGTAAAAAGTACAATTGAACACTGAACCACATCATTAAGGTGCCAAAAGTTGCGGAATTGGGCCAGGCATCGGCAGCTGTTGAAAAATTGCAAATTTCACTGGTTTCCATGGAGTAAGAGCCGTTGCTGGGAACGTGATTATGACATCAATGATCATTCAATTGTCGCTACAGCCAAAAGTATTGGTCGGAGAGCAACGCGGTTTGCACCATTCGATTTCTCGTCACAAAATACGTCGGATTAGCCTCTTGCCAGCAGCACTGGAACAGTTTTTCCACTTTTGCATTTTTGCCTGGTCTTTTTGTTAATTGAAATCGGCTACACTGTACTATGTACCATCGCCACTGGTCATTACCATATTCAACTTTTGACTATTAGTTATGTGCCTTTCGGTAGCCCAGAAGACTTCAAATCTTTGGGCCAAGCCCATTTAACTCACCCAGCAATTGTCTTACTTCTAAGTCCAAGACAATCTCAATGTCTTTATCTACGTGTAAAAAAACCACACCATTTGTACATAAAAAACACAAGGTACTAGATACAGTCTGCTGTATAAAGTACAATTGAACACTGACCCACATCATTAAGGTGCCAAAAGATGCGGAATTGGGCCAGGCATCGGCAGCTGTTGAAAAATTGCAAATTTCCCTGGTTTCCAAGGAGTAAGAGCCGTTGCTGGGCACGTGATTATGACATCAGTGATCATTCAATTGTCGCTACAGCCAAAAGTATTGGTCGGAGAGCAACGCGGTTTGCACCATTCGATTTCTCGTCACAAAATACGTCGGATTAGCCTCTTGCCAGCAGCACTGGAACAGTTTTTCCACTTTTGCATTTTTGCCTGGTCTTTTTGTTAATTGAAATCGGCTACACTGTACTATGTACCATCGCGACTGGTCATTACTATATTCAACTTTTGACTATTAGTTATGTGCACTTCGGTAGTCCAGAAGACTTCAAATCTTTGGGCCAAGCCCATTTAACTCACCCAGCAATTGTCTTACTTCTAAGTCCAAGACAATCTCAATGTCTTTATCTACGTGTAGAAAAACCACACCATTTGTACATAAAAAAACACAAGGTACTAGATACAGTCTGCTGTAAAAAGTACAATTGAACACTGACCCACATCATTAAGGTGCCAAAAGATGCGGAATTGGGCCAGGCATCGGCAGCTGTTGAAAAATTGCAAATTTCCCTGGTTTCCATGGAGTAAGAGCCGTTGCTGGGAACGTGAATATGACATCAATGATCATTCAATTGTCGCTACAGCCAAAAGTATTGGTCGGAGAGCAACGCGGATTGCACCATTCGATTTCTCGTCACAAAATACGTCGGATTAGCCTCTTGCCAGCAGCACTGGAACAGTTTTTCCACTTTTGCATTTTTGCCTGGTCTTTTTGTTAATTGAAATCGGCTACACTGTACTATGTACCATCGCGACTGGTCATTACTATATTCAACTTTTGACTTTTAGTTATGTGCACTTCGGTAGTCCAGAAGACGTCAAATCTTTGGGCCAAGCCCATTTAACTCACCCAGCAATTGTCTTACTTCTAAGTCCAAGACAATCTCAATGTCTTTATCTACGTGTAGAAAAACCACACCATTTGTACATAAAAAACACAAGGTACTAGATACAGTCTGCTGTAAAAAGTACAATTGAACACTGACCCACATCATTAAGGTGCCAAAAGATGCGGAATTGGGCCAGGCATCGGCAGCTGTTGAAAAATTGCAAATATCCTGGTTTCCATGGAGTAAGAGCCGTTGCTGGGAACGTGAATATGACATCAATGATCATTCAATTGTCGCTACAGCCCAAACCCACCCCCCAACCCCAACCAAACCCCCACAAAACCCCCAAAACCCCACCCCCAAAAAAACCCCCCCAACCCCCAACAAACAAAAACCAAAAAAGTATTGTTTGCATTTTTGCCTGGTCTTTTTGTTAATTGAAATCGGCTACACTGTACTATGTACCATCGCAACTGGTCATTACTATATTCAACTTTTGATTATTAATTATGTGCCCTTCGGTAGCCCAGAAGACGTCAAATCTTTGGGCAAGCCCATTTTACTCACCCAGCAATTGTCTTACTTCTAAGTCCAAGACAATCTCAATGTCTTTATCTACGTGTAAAAAAACCACACCATTTGTACATAAAAAACACAAGGTACTAGATACAGTCTGCTGTAAAAAGTACAATTGAACACTGACCCACATCAATAAGGTGCCAAAAGATGCGGAATTGGGCCAGGCATCGGCAGCTGTTGAAAAATTGCAAATTTCCCTGGTTTCCATGGAGTAAGAGCCGTTGCTGGGCACGTGATTATGACATCAATGATCATTCAATTGTCGCTACAGCCAAAAGTATTGGTCGGAGAGCAACGCGGTTTGCACCATTCGATTTCTCGTCACAAAATACGTCGGATTAGCCTCTTGCCAGCAGCACTGGAACAGTTTTTCCACTTTTGCATTTTTGCCTGGTCTTTTTGTTAATTGAAATCGGCTACACTGTACTATGTACTATGTATATTCAACTTTTGACTATTAGTTATGTGCACTTCGGTAGCCCAGAAGACGTCAAATCTTTGGGCCAAGCCCATTTAACTCACCCAGCAATTGTCTTACTTCTAAGTCCAAGACAATCTCAATGTCTTTATCTACGTGTAGAAAAACCACACCATTTGTACATAAAAAACACAAGGTACTAGATACAGTCTGCTGTAAAAAGTACAATTGAACACTGACCCACATCATTAAGGTGCCAAAAGTTGCGGAATTGGGCCAGGCATCGGCAGCTGTTGAAAAATTGCAAATTTCCCTGGTTTCCATGGAGTAAGAGCCGTTGCTGGGAACGTGAATATGACATCAATGATCATTCAATTGTCGCTACAGCCAAAAGTATTGCTCGGAGAGCAACGCGGATTGCACCATTCGATTTCTCGTCACAAAATACGTCGGATTAGCCTCTTGCCAGCAGCACTGGAACAGTTTTTCCACTTTTGCATTTTTGCCTGGTCTTTTTGTTAATTGAAATCGGCTACACTGTACTATGTACCATCGCAACTGGTCATTACTATATTCAACTTTTGATTATTAATTATGTGCCCTTCGGTAGCCCCAGAAGACGTCAAATCTTTGGGCCAAGCCCATTTTACTCACCCCAGCAATTGTCTTACTTCTAAGTCCAAGACAATCTCAATGTCTTCATCTACGTGTAAAAAAACCACACCATTTGTACATAAAAAAACACAAGGTACTAGATACAGTCTGCTGTATAAAGTACAATTGAACACTGACCCACATCAATAAGGTGCCAAAAGATGCGGAATTGGGCCAGGCATCGGCAGCTGTTGAAAAATTGCAAATTTCCCTGGTTTCCATGGAGTAAGAGGCCGTTGCTGGGCACGTGATTATGACATCAATGATCATTCAATTGTCGCTACAGCCAAAAGTATTGGTCGGAGAGCAACGCGGTTTGCACCATTCGATTTCTCGTCACAAAATACGTCGGATTAGCCTCTGCCAGCAGCACTGGAACAGTTTTTCCACTTTTGCATTTTTGCCTGGTCTTTTTGTTAATTGAAATCGGGCTACACTGTACTATGTACTATGTATATTCAACTTTTGACTATTAGTTATGTGCACTTCGGTAGCCCAGAAGACGTCAAATCTTTGGGCCAAGCCCATTTAAACTCACCCAGCAATTGTCTTACTTCTAAGTCCAAGACAATCTCAAATGTCTTTATCTACGTGTAGAAAAAACCACACCATTTGTACATAAAAAAACACAAAGGTACTAGATACAGTCTGCTGTAAAAAGTAAAATTAAACACTGACCCACATCATTAAGGTGCCAAAGATGCGGAATTGGGCCAGGCATAGGCAGCTGTTAAAAAATTGCAAATTTCCCTGGTTTCCATGGAGTAAGAGCCGTTGCTGGGCACGTGATTATGACATCATTGATCATTCAATTGTCGCTACAGCCAAAAGTATTGGTCGGAGAGCAACGCGGTTTGCACCATTCGATTTCTCGTCACAAAATACGTCGGATTAGCCTCTTGCCAGCAGCACTGGAACAGTTTTTCCACTTTTGCATTTTTGCCTGGTCTTTTTGTTAATTGAAATCGGATACACTGTACTATGTACCATCGCGACTGGTCATTACTATATTCAACTTTTGACTATTAGTTATGTGCACTTCGGTAGTCCAGAAGACGTCAAATCTTTAGGCCAAGCCCATTTAACTCACCCAGCAAATTGTCTTACTTCTAAGTCCAAGACAATCTCAATGTCTTTATCTACGTATAGAAAAAACCACACCATTTTGTACATAAAAAACACAAGGTACTAGATACAGTCTGCTGTAAAAAGTACAATTGAACACTGACCCACATCATTAAGGTGCCAAAAGTTGCGGAATTGGGCCAGGCATCGGCAGCTGTTGAAAAATTGCAAATTTCCCTGGTTTCCATGGAGTAAGAGCCGTTGCTGGGCACGTGATTATGACATCAATGATCATTCAATTGTCGCTACAGCCAAAAGAATTGGTCGGAGAGCAACGCGGTTTGCACCATTCGATTTCTCGTCACAAAATGCGTCGAATAGCCGCTTGCCAGCATCACTGGAACAGTTTTTTCCACTTTTTGCATTTTTGCCTGTCTTTTCGTTAATTGAAATTCGGCTACACTGTAGTATGTACCATCGCGACTGGTCATTACTATATTCAACTTTTGACTATTAGTTATGTGCACTTCGGTAGTACAGAAGACGTCTAAATCTTTGGGCCAAGCCATTTAACTCACCCAGCAATTGTCTTACTTCTAAGTCCAAGACAATCTCAATGTCTTTAATCTACGTGTAAAAAAACCACACCATTTGTACATAAAAAACACAAGGTACTAGATACAGTCTGCTGTAAAAAGTACAATTGAACACTGAACCACATCATTAAGGTGCCAAAAAGATGCGGAATTGGGCCAGGCATCGGCAGCTGTTGAAAAATTGCAAAATTTCACTGGTTTCCATGGAGTAAGAGCCGTTGCTGGGCACGTGATTATCACATCAATGATCATTCAATTGTCGCTACAGCCAAAAGTGTTGGTCGGAGAGCAACGCGGTTTGCACCATTCGATTTCTCGTCACAAAATACGTCGGATTAGCCTCTACCAGCAGCACTGGAACAGTTTTTCCACTTTTGCATTTTTGCCTGGTCTTTTTGTTAATTGAAATCGGCTACACTGTACTATGTACCATCGCAACTGGTCATTACTATATTCAACTTTTGATTATTAATTATGTGCCCTTCGGTAGCCCAGAAGACGTCAAATCTTTGGGCCAAGCCCATTTTACTCACCCAGCAATTGTCTTACTTCTAAGTCCAAGACAATCTCAATGTCTTTATCTACGTGTAAAAAAACCACACCATTTGTACATAAAAAAACACAAGGTTACTAGATTACAGTCTGCTGTATAAAGTACAATTGAACACTGACCCACATCAATAAGGTGCCAAAAGATGCGGAATTGGGCCAGGCATCGGCAGCTGTTGAAAAATTGCAAATTTCCCTGGTTTCCATGGAGTAAGAGCCGTTGCTGGGCACGTGATTATGACATCAATGATCATTCAATTGTCGCTACAGCCAAAAGTATTGGTCGGAGACACCATTCGATTTCTCGTCACAAAATACGTCGGATTAGCCTCTTGCCAGCAGCACTGGAACAGTTTTTCCACTTTTGCATTTTTGCCTGGTCTTTTTGTTAATTGAAATCGGCTACACTGTACTATGTACTATGTATATTCAACTTTTGACTATTAGTTATGTGCACTTCGGTAGCCCAGAAGACGTCAAATCTTTGGGCCAAGCCCATTTAACTCACCCAGCAATTGTCTTACTTCTAAGTCCAAGACAATCTCAATGTCTTTATCTACGTGTAGAAAAACCACACCATTTGTACATAAAAAACACAAGGTACTAGATACAGTCTGCTGTAAAAAGTAAAATTAAACACTGACCCACATCATTAAGGTGCCAAAAGATGCGGAATTGGGCCAGGCATAGGCAGCTGTTAAAAAATTGCAAATTTCCCTGGTTTCCATGGAGTAAGAGCCGTTGCTGGGCACGTGATTATGACATCATTGATCATTCAATTGTCGCTACAGCCAAAAGTATTGGTCGGAGAGCAACGCGGTTTGCACCATTCGATTTCTCGTCACAAAATACGTCGGATTAGCCTCTTGCCAGCAGCACTGGAACAGTTTTTCCACTTTTGCATTTTTGCCTGGTCTTTTTGTTAATTGAAATCGGCTACACTGTACTATGTACCATCGCGACTGGTCATTACTATATTCAACTTTTGACTATTAGTTATGTGCACTTCGGTAGTCCAGAAGACGTCAAATCTTTAGGCCAAGCCCATTTAACTCACCCAGCAATTGTCTTACTTCTAAGTCCAAGACAATCTCAATGTCTTTATCTACGTATAGAAAAACCACACCATTTGTACATAAAAAACACAAGGTACTAGATACAGTCTGCTGTAAAAAGTACAATTGAACACTGACCCACATCATTAAGGTGACAAAAGTTGCGGAATTGGGCCAGGCATCGGCAGCTGTTGAAAAATTGCAAATTTCCCTGGTTTCCATGGAGTAAGAGCCGTTGCTGGGCACGTGATTATGACATCAATGATCATTCAATTGTCGCTACAGCCAAAAGAATTGGTCGGAGAGCAACGCGGTTTGCAGCATTCGATTTCTCGTCACAAAATGCGTCGGAATAGCCGCTTGCCAGCATCACTGGAACAGTTTTTTCCACTTTTGCATTTTTGCCTGGTCTTTTCGTTTATTGAAATCGGCTACACTGTAGTATGTACCATCGCGACTGGTCATTACTATATTCAACTTTTGACTATTAGTTATGTGCACTTCGGTAGTACAGAAGACGTCAAATCTTTGGGCCAAGCCCATTTAACTCACCCAGCAATTGTCTTACTTCTAAGTCCAAGACAATCTCAATGTCTTTATCTACGTGTAAAAAAACCACACCATTTGTACATAAAAAACACAAGGTACTAGATACAGTCTGCTGTAAAAAGTACAATTGAACACTGAACCACATCATTAAGGTGCCAAAAGATGCGGAATTGGGCCAGGCATCGGCAGCTGTTGAAAAATTGCAAATTTCACTGGTTTCCATGGAGTAAGAGCCGTTGCTGGGCACGTGATTATCACATCAATGATCATTCAATTGTCGCTACAGCCAAAAGTGTTGGTCGGAGAGCAACGCGGTTTGCACCATTCGATTTCTCGTCACAAAATACGTCGGATTAGCCTCTTGCCAGCAGCACTGGAACAGTTTTTCCACTTTTGCATTTTTGCCTGGTCTTTTTGTTAATTGAAATCGGCTACACTGTACTATGTACCATCGCGACTGGTCATTACTATATTCAACTTTTGACTTTTAGTTATGTGCACTTCGGTAGTCCAGAAGACGTCAAATCTTTGGGCCAAGCCCATTTAAGTGACCCAGCAATTGTCTTACTTCTAAGTCCAAGACAATCTCAATGTCTTTATCTACGTGTAGAAAAACCACACCATTTGTACATAAAAAACACAAGGTACTAGATACAGTCTGCTGTAAAAAGTACAATTGAACACTGACCCACATCATTAAGGTGCCAAAAGATGCGGAATTGGGCCAGGCATCGGCAGCTGTTGAAAAATTGCAAATATCCCTGGTTTCCATGGAGTAAGAGCCGTTGCTGGGAACGTGAATATGACATCAATGATCATTCAATTGTCGCTACAGCCAAAAGTATTGCTCGGGGAGCAACGCGGATTGCACCATTCGATTTCTCGTCACAAAATACGTCGGATTAGCCTCTTACCAGCAGCACTGGAACAGTTTTTCCACTTTTGCATTTTTGCCTGGTCTTTTTGTTAATTGAAATCGGCTACACTGTACTATGTACTATGTATATTCAACTTTTGACTATTAGTTATGTGCACTTCGGTAGCCCAGAAGACGTCAAATCTTTGGGCCAAGCCCATTTAACTCACCCAGCAATTGTCTTACTTCTAAGTCCAAGACAATCTCAATGTCTTTATCTACGTGTAGAAAAACCACACCATTTGTACATAAAAAACACAAGGTACTAGATACAGTCTGCTGTAAAAAGTACAATTGAACACTGACCCACATCATTAAGGTGCCAAAAGATGCGGAATTGGGCCAGGCATCGGCAGCTGTTGAAAAATTGCAAATTTCCCTGGTTTCCATGGAGTAAGAGCCGTTGCTGGGAACGTGAATATGACATCAATGATCATTCAATTGTCGCTACAGCCAAAAGTATTGCTCGGAGAGCAACGCGGATTGCACCATTCGATTTCTCGTCACAAAATACGTCGGATTAGCCTCTTGCCAGCAGCACTGGAACAGTTTTTCCACTTTTGCATTTTTGCCTGGTCTTTTTGTTAATTGAAATCGGCTACACTGTACTATGTACCATCGCAACTGGTCATTACTATATTCAACTTTTGATTATTAATTATGTGCCCTTCGGTAGCCCAGAAGACGTCAAATCTTTGGGCCAAGCCCATTTTACTCACCCAGCAATTGTCTTACTTCTAAGTCCAAGACAATCTCAATGTCTTCATCTACGTGTAAAAAAACCACACCATTTGTACATAAAAAACACAAGGTACTAGATACAGTCTGCTGTATAAAGTACAATTGAACACTGACCCACATCAATAAGGTGCCAAAAGATGCGGAATTGGGCCAGGCATCGGCAGCTGTTGAAAAATTGCAAATTTCCCTGGTTTCCATGGAGTAAGAGCCGTTGCTGGGCACGTGATTATGACATCAATGATCATTCAATTGTCGCTACAGCCAAAAGTATTGGTCGGAGAGCAACGCGGTTTGCACCATTCGATTTCTCGTCACAAAATACGTCGGATTAGCCTCTTGCCAGCAGCACTGGAACAGTTTTTCCACTTTTGCATTTTTGCCTGGTCTTTTTGTTAATTGAAATCGGCTACACTGTACTATGTACTATGTATATTCAACTTTTGTCTATTAGTTATGTGCACTTCGGTAGCCCAGAAGACGTCAAATCTTTGGGCCAAGCCCATTTAACTCACCCAGCAATTGTCTTACTTCTAAGTCCAAGACAATCTCAATGTCTTTATCTACGTGTAGAAAAACCACACCATTTGTACATAAAAAACACAAGGTACTAGATACAGTCTGCTGTAAAAAGTAAAATTAAACACTGACCCACATCATTAAGGTGCCAAAAGATGCGGAATTGGGCCAGGCATAGGCAGCTGTTAAAAAATTGCAAATTTCCCTGGTTTCCATGGAGTAAGAGCCGTTGCTGGGCACGTGATTATGACATCATTGATCATTCAATTGTCGCTACAGCCAAAAGTATTGGTCGGAGAGCAACGCGGTTTGCACCATTCGATTTCTCGTCACAAAATACGTCGGATTAGCCTCTTGCCAGCAGCACTGGAACAGTTTTTCCACTTTTGCATTTTTGCCTGGTCTTTTTGTTAATTGAAATCGGATACACTGTACTATGTACCATCGCGACTGGTCATTACTATATTCAACTTTTGACTATTAGTTATGTGCACTTCGGTAGTCCAGAAGACGTCAAATCTTTAGGCCAAGCCCATTTAACTCACCCAGCAATTGTCTTACTTCTAAGTCCAAGACAATCTCAATGTCTTTATCTACGTATAGAAAAACCACACCATTTGTACATAAAAAACACAAGGTACTAGATACAGTCTGCTGTAAAAAGTACAATTGAACACTGACCCACATCATTAAGGTGCCAAAAGTTGCGGAATTGGGCCAGGCATCGGCAGCTGTTGAAAAATTGCAAATTTCCCTGGTTTCCATGGAGTAAGAGCCGTTGCTGGGCACGTGATTATGACATCAATGATCATTCAATTGTCGCTACAGCCAAAAGAATTGGTCGGAGAGCAACGCGGTTTGCACCATTCGATTTCTCGTCACAAAATGCGTCGGAATAGCCGCTTGCCAGCATCACTGGAACAGTTTTTTCCACTTTTGCATTTTTGCCTGGTCTTTTCGTTAATTGAAATCGGCTACACTGTAGTATGTACCATCGCGACTGGTCATTACTATATTCAACTTTTGACTATTAGTTATGTGCACTTCGGTAGTACAGAAGACGTCAAATCTTTGGGCCAAGCCCATTTAACTCACCCAGCAATTGTCTTACTTCTAAGTCCAAGACAATCTCAATGTCTTTATCTACGTGTAAAAAAACCACACCATTTGTACATAAAAAACACAAGGTACTAGATACAGTCTGCTGTAAAAAGTACAATTGAACACTGAACCACATCATTAAGGTGCCAAAAGATGCGGAATTGGGCCAGGCATCGGCAGCTGTTGAAAAATTGCAAATTTCACTGGTTTCCATGGAGTAAGAGCCGTTGCTGGGCACGTGATTATCACATCAATGATCATTCAATTGTCGCTACAGCCAAAAGTGTTGGTCGGAGAGCAACGCGGTTTGCACCATTCGATTTCTCGTCACAAAATACGTCGGATTAGCCTCTTACCAGCAGCACTGGAACAGTTTTTCCACTTTTGCATTTTTGCCTGGTCTTTTTGTTAATTGAAATCGGCTACACTGTACTATGTACCATCGCAACTGGTCATTACTGTATTCAACTTTTGATTATTAATTATGTGCCCTTCGGTAGCCCAGAAGACGTCAAATCTTTGGGCCAAGCCCATTTTACTCACCCAGCAATTGTCTTACTTCTAAGTCCAAGACAATCTCAATGTCTTTATCTACGTGTAAAAAAACCACACCATTTGTACATAAAAAACACAAGGTACTAGATACAGTCTGCTGTATAAAGTACAATTGAACACTGACCCACATCAATAAGGTGCCAAAAGATGCGGAATTGGGCCAGGCATCGGCAGCTGTTGAAAAATTGCAAATTTCCCTGGTTTCCATGGAGTAAGAGCCGTTGCTGGGCACGTGATTATGACATCAATGATCATTCAATTGTCGCTACAGCCAAAAGAATTGGTCGGAGAGCAACGCGGTTTGCACCATTCGATTTCTCGTCACAAAATACGTCGGATTAGCCTCTTGCCAGCAGCACTGGAACAGTTTTTCCACTTTTGCATTTTTGCCTGGTCTTTTTGTTAATTGAAATCGGCTACACTGTACTATGTACTATGTATATTCAACTTTTGACTATTAGTTATGTGCACTTCGGTAGCCCAGAAGACGTCAAATCTTTGGGCCAAGCCCATTTAACTCACCCAGCAATTGTCTTACTTCTAAGTCCAAGACAATCTCAATGTCTTTATCTACGTGTAGAAAAACCACACCATTTGTACATAAAAAACACAAGGTACTAGATACAGTCTGCTGTAAAAAGTAAAATTAAACACTGACCCACATCATTAAGGTGCCAAAAGATGCGGAATTGGGCCAGGCATAGGCAGCTGTTAAAAAATTGCAAATTTCCCTGGTTTCCATGGAGTAAGAGCCGTTGCTGGGCACGTGATTATGACATCATTGATCATTCAATTGTCGCTACAGCCAAAAGTATTGGTCGGAGAGCAACGCGGTTTGCACCATTCGATTTCTCGTCACAAAATACGTCGGATTAGCCTCTTGCCAGCAGCACTGGAACAGTTTTTCCACTTTTGCATTTTTGCCTGGTCTTTTTGTTAATTGAAATCGGCTACACTGTACTATGTACCATCGCGACTGGTCATTACTATATTCAACTTTTGACTATTAGTTATGTGCACTTCGGTAGTCCAGAAGACGTCAAATCTTTAGGCCAAGCCCATTTAACTCACCCAGCAATTGTCTTACTTCTAAGTCCAAGACAATCTCAATGTCTTTATCTACGTGTAGAAAAACCACACCATTTGTACATAAAAAACACAAGGTACTAGATACAGTCTGCTGTAAAAAGTAAAATTAAACACTGACCAACATCATTAAGGTGCCAAAAGATGCGGAATTGGGCCAGGCATAGGCAGCTGTTAAAAAATTGCAAATTTCCCTGGTTTCCATGGAGTAAGAGCCGTTGCTGGGCACGTGATTATGACATCATTGATCATTCAATTGTCGCTACAGCCAAAAGTATTGGTCGGAGAGTAACGCGGTTTGCACCATTCGATTTCTCGTCACAAAATACGTCGGATTAGCCTCTTGCCAGCAGCACTGGAACAGTTTTTCCACTTTTGCATTTTTGCCTGGTCTTTTTGTTAATTGAAATCGGATACACTGTACTATGTACCATCGCGACTGGTCATTACTATATTCAACTTTTGACTATTAGTTATGTGCACTTCGGTAGTCCAGAAGACGTCAAATCTTTAGGCCAAGCCCATTTAACTCACCCAGCAATTGTCTTACTTCTAAGTCCAAGACAATCTCAATGTCTTTATCTACGTATAGAAAAACCACACCATTTGTACATAAAAAACACAAGGTACTAGATACAGTCTGCTGTAAAAAGTACAATTGAACACTGACCCACATCATTAAGGTGCCAAAAGTTGCGGAATTGGGCCAGGCATCGGCAGCTGTTGAAAAATTGCAAATTTCCCTGGTTTCCATGGAGTAAGAGCCGTTGCTGGGCACGTGATTATGACATCAATGATCATTCAATTGTCGCTACAGCCAAAAGAATTGGTCGGAGAGCAACGCGGTTTGCACCATTCGATTTCTCGTCACAAAATGCGTCGGAATAGCCGCTTGCCAGCATCACTGGAACAGTTTTTTCCACTTTTGCATTTTTGCCTGGTCTTTTCGTTAATTGAAATCGGCTACACTGTAGTATGTACCATCGCGACTGGTCATTACTATATTCAACTTTTGACTATTAGTTATGTGCACTTCGGTAGTACAGAAGACGTCAAATCTTTGGGCCAAGCCCATTTAACTCACCCAGCAATTGTCTTACTTCTAAGTCCAAGACAATCTCAATGTCTTTATCTACGTGTAAAAAAACCACACCATTTGTACATAAAAAACACAAGGTACTAGATACAGTCTGCTGTAAAAAGTACAATTGAACACTGAACCACATCATTAAGGTGCCAAAAGATGCGGAATTGGGCCAGGCATCGGCAGCTGTTGAAAAATTGCAAATTTCACTGGTTTCCATGGAGTAAGAGCCGTTGCTGGGCACGTGATTATCACATCAATGATCATTCAATTGTCGCTACAGCCAAAAGTGTTGGTCGGAGAGCAACGCGGTTTGCACCATTCGATTTCTCGTCACAAAATACGTCGGATTAGCCTCTTACCAGCAGCACTGGAACAGTTTTTCCACTTTTGCATTTTTGCCTGGTCTTTTTGTTAATTGAAATCGGCTACACTGTACTATGTACCATCGCAACTGGTCATTACTATATTCAACTTTTGATTATTAATTATGTGCCCTTCGGTAGCCCAGAAGACGTCAAATCTTTGGGCCAAGCCCATTTTACTCACCCAGCAATTGTCTTACTTCTAAGTCCAAGACAATCTCAATGTCTTTATCTACGTGTAAAAAAACCACACCATTTGTACATAAAAAACACAAGGTACTAGATACAGTCTGCTGTATAAAGTACAATTGAACACTGACCCACATCAATAAGGTGCCAAAAGATGCGGAATTGGGCCAGGCATCGGCAGCTGTTGAAAAATTGCAAATTTCCCTGGTTTCCATGGAGTAAGAGCCGTTGCTGGGCACGTGATTATGACATCAATGATCATTCAATTGTCGCTACAGCCAAAAGAATTGGTCGGAGAGCAACGCGGTTTGCACCATTCGATTTCTCGTCACAAAATACGTCGGATTAGCCTCTTGCCAGCAGCACTGGAACAGTTTTTCCACTTTTGCATTTTTGCCTGGTCTTTTTGTTAATTGAAATCGGCTACACTGTACTATGTACTATGTATATTCAACTTTTGACTATTAGTTATGTGCACTTCGGTAGCCCAGAAGACGTCAAATCTTTGGGCCAAGCCCATTTAACTCACCCAGCAATTGTCTTACTTCTAAGTCCAAGACAATCTCAATGTCTTTATCTACGTGTAGAAAAACCACACCATTTGTACATAAAAAACACAAGGTACTAGATACAGTCTGCTGTAAAAAGTAAAATTAAACACTGACCCACATCATTAAGGTGCCAAAAGATGCGGAATTGGGCCAGGCATAGGCAGCTGTTAAAAAATTGCAAATTTCCCTGGTTTCCATGGAGTAAGAGCCGTTGCTGGGCACGTGATTATGACATCATTGATCATTCAATTGTCGCTACAGCCAAAAGAATTGGTCGGAGAGCAACGCGGTTTGCACCATTCGATTTCTCGTCACAAAATGCGTCGGATTAGCCTCTTGCCAGCAGCACTGGAACAGTTTTTCCACTTTTGCATTTTTGCCTGGTCTTTTTGTTAATTGAAATCGGCTACACTGTACTATGTACCATCGCGACTGGTCATTACTATATTCAACTTTTGACTATTAGTTATGTGCACTTCGGTAGTCCAGAAGACGTCAAATCTTTAGGCCAAGCCCATTTAACTCACCCAGCAATTGTCTTACTTCTAAGTCCAAGACAATCTCAATGTCTTTATCTACGTATAGAAAAACCACACCATTTGTACATAAAAAACACAAGGTACTAGATACAGTCTGCTGTAAAAAGTACAACTGAACACTGACCCACATCATTAAGGTGACAAAAGTTGCGGAATTGGGCCAGGCATCGGCAGCTGTTGAAAAATTGCAAATTTCCCTGGTTTCCATGGAGTAAGAGCCGTTGCTGGGCACGTGATTATGACATCAATGATCATTCAATTGTCGCTACAGCCAAAAGAATTGGTCGGAGAGCAACGCGGTTTGCAGCATTCGATTTCTCGTCACAAAATGCGTCGGAATAGCCGCTTGCCAGCATCACTGGAACAGTTTTTTCCACTTTTGCATTTTTGCCTGGTCTTTTCGTTTATTGAAATCGGCTACACTGTAGTATGTACCATCGCGACTGGTCATTACTATATTCAACTTTTGACTATTAGTTATGTGCACTTCGGTAGTACAGAAGACGTCAAATCTTTGGGCCAAGCCCATTTAACTCACCCAGCAATTGTCTTACTTCTAAGTCCAAGACAATCTCAATGTCTTTATCTACGTGTAAAAAAACCACACCATTTGTACATAAAAAACACAAGGTACTAGATACAGTCTGCTGTAAAAAGTACAATTGAACACTGAACCACATCATTAAGGTGCCAAAAGATGCGGAATTGGGCCAGGCATCGGCAGCTGTTGAAAAATTGCAAATTTCACTGGTTTCCATGGAGTAAGAGCCGTTGCTGGGCACGTGATTATCACATCAATGATCATTCAATTGTCGCTACAGCCAAAAGTGTTGGTCGGAGAGCAACGCGGTTTGCACCATTCGATTTCTCGTCACAAAATACGTCGGATTAGCCTCTTGCCAGCAGCACTGGAACAGTTTTTCCACTTTTGCATTTTTGCCTGGTCTTTTTGTTAATTGAAATCGGCTACACTGTACTATGTACCATCGCGACTGGTCATTACTATATTCAACTTTTGACTTTTAGTTATGTGCACTTCGGTAGTCCAGAAGACGTCAAATCTTTGGGCCAAGCCCATTTAAGTCACCCAGCAATTGTCTTACTTCTAAGTCCAAGACAATCTCAATGTCTTTATCTACGTGTAGAAAAACCACACCATTTGTACATAAAAAACACAAGGTACTAGATACAGTCTGCTGTAAAAAGTACAATTGAACACTGACCCACATCATTAAGGTGCCAAAAGTTGCGGAATTGGGCCAGGCATCGGCAGCTGTTGAAAAATTGCAAATTTCCCTGGTTTCCATGGAGTAAGAGCCGTTGCTGGGCACGTGATTATGACATCAATGATCATTCAATTGTCGCTACAGCCAAAAGAATTGGTCGGAGAGCAACGCGGTTTGCACCATTCGATTTCTCGTCACAAAATGCGTCGGAATAGCCGCTTGCCAGCATCACTGGAACAGTTTTTCCACTTTTGCATTTTTGCCTGGTCTTTTTGTTAATTGAAATCGGCTACACTGTACTATGTACCATCGCGACTGGTCATTACTATATTCAACTTTTGACTTTTAGTTATGTGCACTTCGGTAGTCCAGAAGACGTCAAATCTTTGGGCCAAGCCCATTTAACTCACCCAGCAATTGTCTTACTTCTAAGTCCAAGACAATCTCAATGTCTTTATCTACGTGTAGAAAAACCACACCATTTGTACATAAAAAACACAAGGTACTAGATACAGTCTGCTGTAAAAAGTACAATTGAACACTGACCCACATCATTAAGGTGCCAAAAGATGCGGAATTGGGCCAGGCATCGGCAGCTGTTGAAAAATTGCAAATTTCCCTGGTTTCCATGGAGTAAGAGCCGTTGCTGGGAACGTGAATATGACATCAATGATCATTCAATTGTCGCTACAGCCAAAAGTATTGCTCGGAGAGCAACGCGGATTGCACCATTCGATTTCTCGTCACAAAATACGTCGGATTAGCCTCTTGCCAGCAGCACTGGAACAGTTTTTCCACTTTTGCATTTTTGCCTGGTCTTTTTGTTAATTGAAATCGGCTACACTGTACTATGTACCATCGCAACTGGTCATTACTATATTCAACTTTTGATTATTAATTATGTGCCCTTCGGTAGCCCAGAAGACGTCAAATCTTTGGGCCAAGCCCATTTTACTCACCCAGCAATTGTCTTACTTCTAAGTCCAAGACAATCTCAATGTCTTCATCTACGTGTAAAAAAACCACACCATTTGTACATAAAAAACACAAGGTACTAGATACAGTCTGCTGTATAAAGTACAATTGAACACTGACCCACATCAATAAGGTGCCAAAAGATGCGGAATTGGGCCAGGCATCGGCAGCTGTTGAAAAATTGCAAATTTCCCTGGTTTCCATGGAGTAAGAGCCGTTGCTGGGCACGTGATTATGACATCAATGATCATTCAATTGTCGCTACAGCCAAAAGTATTGGTCGGAGAGCAACGCGGTTTGCACCATTCGATTTCTCGTCACAAAATACGTCGGATTAGCCTCTTGCCAGCAGCACTGGAACAGTTTTTCCACTTTTGCATTTTTGCCTGGTCTTTTTGTTAATTGAAATCGGCTACACTGTACTATGTACTATGTATATTCAACTTTTGACTATTAGTTATGTGCACTTCGGTAGCCCAGAAGACGTCAAATCTTTGGGCCAAGCCCATTTAACTCACCCAGCAATTGTCTTACTTCTAAGTCCAAGACAATCTCAATGTCTTTATCTACGTGTAGAAAAACCACACCATTTGTACATAAAAAACACAAGGTACTAGATACAGTCTGCTGTAAAAAGTAAAATTAAACACTGACCCACATCATTAAGGTGCCAAAAGATGCGGAATTGGGCCAGGCATCGGCAGCTGTTAAAAAATTGCAAATTTCCCTGGTTTCCATGGAGTAAGAGCCGTTGCTGGGCACGTGATTATGACATCATTGATCATTCAATTGTCGCTACAGCCAAAAGTATTGGTCGGAGAGCAACGCGGTTTGCACCATTCGATTTCTCGTCACAAAATACGTCGGATTAGCCTCTTGCCAGCAGCACTGGAACAGTTTTTCCACTTTTGCATTTTTGCCTGGTCTTTTTGTTAATTGAAATCGGATACACTGTACTATGTACCATCGCGACTGGTCATTACTATATTCAACTTTTGACTATTAGTTATGTGCACTTCGGTAGTCCAGAAGACGTCAAATCTTTAGGCCAAGCCCATTTAACTCACCCAGCAATTGTCTTACTTCTAAGTCCAAGACAATCTCAATGTCTTTATCTACGTATAGAAAAACCACACCATTTGTACATAAAAAACACAAGGTACTAGATACAGTCTGCTGTAAAAAGTACAATTGAACACTGACCCACATCATTAAGGTGCCAAAAGTTGCGGAATTGGGCCAGGCATCGGCAGCTGTTGAAAAATTGCAAATTTCCCTGGTTTCCATGGAGTAAGAGCCGTTGCTGGGCACGTGATTATGACATCAATGATCATTCAATTGTCGCTACAGCCAAAAGAATTGGTCGGAGAGCAACGCGGTTTGCACCATTCGATTTCTCGTCACAAAATGCGTCGGAATAGCCGCTTGCCAGCATCACTGGAACAGTTTTTTCCACTTTTGCATTTTTGCCTGGTCTTTTCGTTAATTGAAATCGGCTACACTGTAGTATGTACCATCGCGACTGGTCATTACTATATTCAACTTTTGACTATTAGTTATGTGCACTTCGGTAGTACAGAAGACGTCAAATCTTTGGGCCAAGCCCATTTAACTCACCCAGCAATTGTCTTACTTCTAAGTCCAAGACAATCTCAATGTCTTTATCTACGTGTAAAAAAACCACACCATTTGTACATAAAAAACACAAGGTACTAGATACAGTCTGCTGTAAAAAGTACAATTGAACACTGAACCACATCATTAAGGTGCCAAAAGATGCGGAATTGGGCCAGGCATCGGCAGCTGTTGAAAAATTGCAAATTTCACTGGTTTCCATGGAGTAAGAGCCGTTGCTGGGCACGTGATTATCACATCAATGATCATTCAATTGTCGCTACAGCCAAAAGTGTTGGTCGGAGAGCAACGCGGTTTGCACCATTCGATTTCTCGTCACAAAATACGTCGGATTAGCCTCTTACCAGCAGCACTGGAACAGTTTTTCCACTTTTGCATTTTTGCCTGGTCTTTTTGTTAATTGAAATCGGCTACACTGTACTATGTACCATCGCAACTGGTCATTACTATATTCAACTTTTGATTATTAATTATGTGCCCTTCGGTAGCCCAGAAGACGTCAAATCTTTGGGCCAAGCCCATTTTACTCACCCAGCAATTGTCTTACTTCTAAGTCCAAGACAATCTCAATGTCTTTATCTACGTGTAAAAAAACCACACCATTTGTACATAAAAAACACAAGGTACTAGATACAGTCTGCTGTATAAAGTACAATTGAACACTGACCCACATCAATAAGGTGCCAAAAGATGCGGAATTGGGCCAGGCATCGGCAGCTGTTGAAAAATTGCAAATTTCCCTGGTTTCCATGGAGTAAGAGCCGTTGCTGGGCACGTGATTATGACATCAATGATCATTCAATTGTCGCTACAGCCAAAAGTATTGGTCGGAGAGCAACGCGGTTTGCACCATTCGATTTCTCGTCACAAAATACGTCGGATTAGCCTCTTGCCAGCAGCACTGGAACAGTTTTTCCACTTTTGCATTTTTGCCTGGTCTTTTTGTTAATTGAAATCGGCTACACTGTACTATGTACTATGTATATTCAACTTTTGACTATTAGTTATGTGCACTTCGGTAGCCCAGAAGACGTCAAATCTTTGGGCCAAGCCCATTTAACTCACCCAGCAATTGTCTTACTTCTAAGTCCAAGACAATCTCAATGTCTTTATCTACGTGTAGAAAAACCACACCATTTGTACATAAAAAACACAAGGTACTAGATACAGTCTGCTGTAAAAAGTAAAATTAAACACTGACCCACATCATTAAGGTGCCAAAAGATGCGGAATTGGGCCAGGCATAGGCAGCTGTTAAAAAATTGCAAATTTCCCTGGTTTCCATGGAGTAAGAGCCGTTGCTGGGCACGTGATTATGACATCATTGATCATTCAATTGTCGCTACAGCCAAAAGTATTGGTCGGAGAGCAACGCGGTTTGCACCATTCGATTTCTCGTCACAAAATACGTCGGATTAGCCTCTTGCCAGCAGCACTGGAACAGTTTTTCCACTTTTGCATTTTTGCCTGGTCCTTTTTGTTAATTGAAATCGGCTACACTGTACTATGTACCATCGCGACTGGTCATTACTATATTCAACTTTTGACTATTAGTTATGTGCACTTCGGTAGTCCAGAAGACGTCAAATCTTTAGGCCAAGCCCATTTAACTCACCCAGCAATTGTCTTACTTCTAAGTCCAAGACAATCTCAATGTCTTTATCTACGTATAGAAAAACCACACCATTTGTACATAAAAAACACAAGGTACTAGATACAGTCTGCTGTAAAAAGTACAATTGAACACTGACCCACATCATTAAGGTGACAAAAGTTGCGGAATTGGGCCAGGCATCGGCAGCTGTTGAAAAATTGCAAATTTCCCTGGTTTCCATGGAGGTAAGAAGCCGTTGCTGGGCACGTGATTATGACATCAATGATCATTCAATTGTCGCTACAGCCAAAAGAATTGGTCGGAGAGCAACGCGGTTTGCAGCATTCGATTTCTCGTCACAAAATGCGTCGGAATAGCCGCTTGCCAGCATCACTGGAACAGTTTTTTCCACTTTTGCATTTTTGCCTGGTCTTTTCGTTTATTGAAATCGGCTACACTGTAGTATGTACCATCGCGACTGGTCATTACTATATTCAACTTTTGACTATTAGTTATGTGCACTTCGGTAGTACAGAAGACGTCAAATCTTTGGGCCAAGCCCATTTAACTCACCCAGCAATTGTCTTACTTCTAAGTCCAAGACAATCTCAATGTCTTTATCTACGTGTAAAAAAACCACACCATTTGTACATAAAAAACACAAGGTACTAGATACAGTCTGCTGTAAAAAGTACAATTGAACACTGAACCACATCATTAAGGTGCCAAAAGATGCGGAATTGGGCCAGGCATCGGCAGCTGTTGAAAAATTGCAAATTTCCCTGGTTTCCATGGAGTAAGAGCCGTTGCTGGGCACGTGATTATGACATCAATGATCATTATTGTCGCTACAGCCAAAAGAATTGGTCGGAGAGCAACGCGGTTTGCACCATTCGATTTCTCGTCACAAAATGCGTCGGAATAGCCGCTTGCCAGCATCACTGGAACAGTTTTTCCACTTTTGCATTTTTGCCTGGTCTTTTTGTTAATTGAAATCGGCTACACTGTACTATGTACCATCGCGACTGGTCATTACTATATTCAACTTTTGACTTTTAGTTATGTGCACTTCGGTAGTCCAGAAGACGTCAAATCTTTGGGCCAAGCCCCATTTAACTCACCCAGCAATTGTCTTACTTCTAAGTCCAAGACAATCTCAATGTCTTTATCTACGTGTAGAAAAACCACACCATTTGTACATAAAAAACACAAGGTACTAGATACAGTCTGCTGTAAAAAGTACAATTGAACACTGACCCACATCATTAAGGTGCCAAAAGATGCGGAATTGGGCCAGGCATCGGCAGCTGTTGAAAAATTGCAAATTTCCCTGGTTTCCATGGAGTAAGAGCCGTTGCTGGAACGTGAATATGACATCAATGATCATTCAATTGTCGCTACAGCCAAAAGTATTGCTCGGAGAGCAACGCGGGATTGCACCATTCGATTTCTCGTCACAAAATACGTCGGATTAGCCTCTTGCCAGCAGCACTGGAACAGTTTTTCCACTTTTGCATTTTTGCCTGGTCTTTTTGTTAATTGAAATCGGATACACTGTACTATGTACCATCGCGACTGGTCATTACTATATTCAACTTTTGACTATTAGTTATGTGCACTTCGGTAGTCCAGAAGACGTCAAATCTTTAGGCCAAGCCCCATTTAACTCACCCAGCAATTGTCTTACTTCTAAGTCCAAGACAATCTCAATGTCTTTATCTACGTATAGAAAAACCACACCATTTGTACATAAAAAACACAAGGTACTAGATACAGTCTGCTGTAAAAAGTACAATTGAACACTGACCCACATCATTAAGGTGCCAAAAGTTGCGAATTGGGCCAGGCATCGGCAGCTGTTGAAAAATTGCAAATTTCCCTGGTTTCCATGGAGTAAGAGCCGTTGCTGGGCACGTGATTATGACATCAATGATCATTCAATTGTCGCTACAGCCAAAAGAATTGGTCGGAGAGCAACGCGGTTTGCACCATTCGATTTCTCGTCACAAAATGCGTCGGAATAGCCGCTTGCCAGCATCACTGGAACAGTTTTTTCCACTTTTGCATTTTTGCCTGGTCTTTTTGTTAATTGAAATCGGCTACACTGTACTATGTACCATCGCGACTGGTCATTACTATATTCAACTTTTGACTTTTAGTTATGTGCACTTCGGTAGTCCAGAAGACGTCAAATCTTTGGGCCAAGCCCATTTAACTCACCCAGCAATTGTCTTACTTCTAAGTCCAAGACAATACTCAATGGTCTTTATCTACGTGTAGAAAAACCACACCATTTGTACATAAAAAACACAAGGTACTAGATACAGTCTGCTGTAAAAAGTACAATTGAACACTGACCCACATCATTAAGGTGCCAAAAGATGCGGAATTGGGCCAGGCATCGGCAGCTGTTGAAAAATTGCAAATTTCCCTGGTTTCCATGGAGTAAGAGCCGTTGCTGGGCACGTGATTATGACATCAATGATCATTCAATTGTCGCTACAGCCAAAAGAATTGGTCGGAGAGCAACGCGGTTTGCAGCATTCGATTTCTCGTCACAAAATGCGTCGGAATAGCCGCTTGCCAGCATCACTGGAACAGTTTTTTCCACTTTTGCATTTTTGCCTGGTCTTTTCGTTTATTGAAATCGGCTACACTGTAGTATGTACCATCGCGACTGGTCATTACTATATTCAACTTTTGACTATTAGTTATGTGCACTTCGGTAGTACAGAAGACGTCAAATCTTTGGGCCAAGCCCATTTAACTCACCAGCAATTGTCTTACTTCTAAGTCCAAGACAATCTCAATGTCTTTATCTACGTGTAAAAAAACCACACCATTTGTACATAAAAAAACACAAGGTACTAGATACAGTCTGCTGTAAAAAGTACAATTGAACACTGAACCACATCATTAAGGTGCCAAAAGATGCGAATTGGGCCAGGCATCGGCAGCTGTTGAAAAATTGCAAATTTCACTGGTTTCCATGGAGTAAGAGCGTTGCTGGGCACGTGATTATCACATCAATGATCATTCAATTGTCGCTACAGCCAAAAGTGTTGGTCGGAGAGCAACGCGGTTTGCACCATTCGATTTCTCGTCACAAAATACGTCGGATTAGCCTCTTGCCAGCAGCACTGGAACAGTTTTTCCACTTTTGCATTTTTGCCTGGTCTTTTTGTTAATTGAAATCGGCTACACTGTACTATGTACCATCGCGACTGGTCATTACTATATTCAACTTTTGACTTTTAGTTATGTGCACTTCGGTAGTCCAGAAGACGTCAAATCTTTGGGCCAAGCCCATTTAAGTCACCCAGCAATTGGTCTTACTTCTAAGTCCAAGACAATCTCAATGTCTTTATCTACGTGTAGAAAAACCACACCATTTGTACATAAAAAACACAAGGTACTAGATACAGTCTGCTGTAAAAAGTACAATTGAACACTGACCCACATCATTAAGGTGCCAAAAGTTGCGGAATTGGGCCAGCATCGGCAGCTGTTGAAAAATTGCAAATTTCCTGGTTTCCATGGAGTAAGAGCCGTTGCTGGGCACGTGATTATGACATCAATGATCATTCAATTGTCGCTACAGCCAAAAGAATTGGTCGGAGAGCAACGCGGTTTGCACCATTCGATTTCTCGTCACAAAATGCGTCGGAATAGCCGCTTGCCAGCATCACTGGAACAGTTTTTCCACTTTTGCATTTTTGCCTGTCTTTTTGTTAATTGAAATCGGCTACACTGTACTATGTACCATCGCGACTGGTCATTACTATATTCAACTTTTGACTTTTAGTTATGTGCACTTCGGTAGTCCAGAAGACGTCAAATCTTTGGGCCAAGCCCATTTAACTCACCCAGCAATTGTCTTACTTCTAAGTCCAAGACAATCTCAATGTCTTTATCTACGTGTAGAAAAACCACACCATTTGTACATAAAAAACACAAGGTACTAGAATACAGTCCTGCTGTAAAAAGTACAATTGAACACTGACCCACATCATTAAGGTGCCAAAAGATGCGGAATTGGGCCAGGCATCGGCAGCTGTTGAAAAATTGCAAATTTCCCTGGTTTCCATGGAGTAAGAGCCGTTGCTGGGGAACGTGAATATGACATCAATGATCATTCAATTGTCGCTACAGCCAAAAGTATTGCTCGGAGAGCAACGCGGATTGCACCATTCGATTTCTCGTCACAAAATACGTCGGATTAGCTCTTGCCAGCAGCACTGGAACAGTTTTTCCACTTTTGCATTTTTGCCTGGTCTTTTTGTTAATTGAAATCGGATACACTGTACTATGTACCATCGCGACTGGTCATTACTATATTCAACTTTTGACTATTAGTTTATGTGCACTTCGGTAGTCCAGAAGACGTCAAATCTTTAGGCCAAGCCCATTTAACTCACCCAGCAATTGTCTTACTTCTAAGTCCAAGACAATCTCAATGTCTTTATCTACGTATAGAAAAACCACACCATTTGTACATAAAAAACACAAGGTACTAGATACAGTCTGCTGTAAAAAGTACAATTGAACACTGACCCACATCATTAAGGTGCCAAAAGTTGCGGAATTGGGCCAGGCATCGGCAGCTGTTGAAAAATTGCAAATTTCCCCTGGTTTCCATGGAGTAAGAGCCGTTGCTGGGCACGTGATTATGACATCAATGATCATTCAATTGTCGCTACAGCCAAAAGAATTGGTCGGAGAGCAACGCGGTTTGCACCATTCGATTTCTCGTCACAAAATGCGTCGGAATAGCCGCTTGCCAGCATCACTGAACAGTTTTTCCACTTTTGCATTTTTGCCTGGTCTTTTTGTTAATTGAAATCGGCTACACTGTACTATGTACCATCGCGACTGGTCATTACTATATTCAACTTTTGACTTTTAGTTATGTGCACTTCGGTAGTACAGAAGACGTCAAATCTTTGGGCCAAGCCCATTTAACTCACCCAGCAATTGTCTTACTTCTAAGTCCAAGACAATCTCAATGTCTTTATCTACGTGTAGAAAAACCACACCATTTGTACATAAAAAACACAAGGTACTAGATACAGTCTGCTGTAAAAAGTACAATTGAACACTGACCCACATCATTAAGGTGCCAAAAGATGCGGAATTGGGCCAGGCATCGGCAGCTGTTGAAAAATTGCAAATTTCCCTGGTTTCCATGGAGTAAGAGCCGTTGCTGGGAACGTGAATATGACATCAATGATCATTCAATTGTCGCTACAGCCAAAAGTATTGCTCGGAGAGCAACGCGGATTGCACCATTCGGATTTCTCGTCACAAAATACGTCGGATTAGCCTCTTGCCAGCAGCACTGGAACAGTTTTTCCACTTTTGCATTTTTGCCTGGTCTTTTTGTTAATTGAAATCGGCTACACTGTACTATGTACCATCGCAACTGGTCATTACTATATTCAACTTTTGATTATTAATTATGTGCCCTTCGGTAGCCCAGAAGACGTCAAATCTTTGGGCCAAGCCCATTTTACTCACCCAGCAATTGTCTTACTTCTAAGTCCAAGACAATCTCAATGTCTTCATCTACGTGTAAAAAAACCACACCATTTGTACATAAAAAACACAAGGTACTAGATACAGTCTGCTGTATAAAGTACAATTGAACACTGACCCACATCAATAAGGTGCCAAAAGATGCGGAATTGGGCCAGGCATCGGCAGCTGTTGAAAAATTGCAAATTTCCCTGGTTTCCATGGAGTAAGAGCCGTTGCTGGGCACGTGATTATGACATCAATGATCATTCAATTGTCGCTACAGCCAAAAGTATTGGTCGGAGAGCAACGCGGTTTGCACCATTCGATTTCTCGTCACAAAATACGTCGGATTAGCCTCTTGCCAGCAGCACTGGAACAGTTTTTCCACTTTTGCATTTTTGCCTGGTCTTTTTGTTAATTGAAATCGGCTACACTGTACTATGTACTATGTATATTCAACTTTTGACTATTAGTTATGTGCACTTCGGTAGCCCAGAAGACGTCAAATCTTTGGGCCAAGCCCATTTAACTCACCCAGCAATTGTCTTACTTCTAAGTCCAAGACAATCTCAATGTCTTTATCTACGTGTAGAAAAACCACACCATTTGTACATAAAAAACACAAGGTACTAGATACAGTCTGCTGTAAAAAGTAAAATTAAACACTGACCCACATCATTAAGGTGCCAAAAGATGCGGAATTGGGCCAGGCATAGGCAGCTGTTAAAAAATTGCAAATTTCCCTGGTTTCCATGGAGTAAGAGCCGTTGCTGGGCACGTGATTATGACATCATTGATCATTCAATTGTCGCTACAGCCAAAAGTATTGGTCGGAGAGCAACGCGGTTTGCACCATTCGATTTCTCGTCACAAAATACGTCGGATTAGCCTCTTGCCAGCAGCACTGGAACAGTTTTTCCACTTTTGCATTTTTGCCTGGTCTTTTTGTTAATTGAAATCGGATACACTGTACTATGTACCATCGCGACTGGTCATTACTATATTCAACTTTTGACTATTAGTTATGTGCACTTCGGTAGTCCAGAAGACGTCAAATCTTTAGGCCAAGCCCATTTAACTCACCCAGCAATTGTCTTACTTCTAAGTCCAAGACAATCTCAATGTCTTTATCTACGTATAGAAAAACCACACCATTTGTACATAAAAAACACAAGGTACTAGATACAGTCTGCTGTAAAAAGTACAATTGAACACTGACCCACATCATTAAGGTGCCAAAAGTTGCGGAATTGGGCCAGGCATCGGCAGCTGTTGAAAAATTGCAAATTTCCCTGGTTTCCATGGAGTAAGAGCCGTTGCTGGGCACGTGATTATGACATCAATGATCATTCAATTGTCGCTACAGCCAAAAGAATTGGTCGGAGAGCAACGCGGTTTGCACCATTCGATTTCTCGTCACAAAATGCGTCGGAATAGCCGCTTGCCAGCATCACTGGAACAGTTTTTTCCACTTTTGCATTTTTGCCTGGTCTTTTCGTTAATTGAAATCGGCTACACTGTAGTATGTACCATCGCGACTGGTCATTACTATATTCAACTTTTGACTATTAGTTATGTGCACTTCGGTAGTACAGAAGACGTCAAATCTTTGGGCCAAGCCCATTTAACTCACCCAGCAATTGTCTTACTTCTAAGTCCAAGACAATCTCAATGTCTTTATCTACGTGTAAAAAAACCACACCATTTGTACATAAAAAACACAAGGTACTAGATACAGTCTGCTGTATAAAGTACAATTGAACACTGAACCACATCATTAAGGTGCCAAAAGATGCGGAATTGGGCCAGGCATCGGCAGCTGTTGAAAAATTGCAAATTTCACTGTTTCCATGGAGTAAGAGCCGTTGCTGGGCACGTGATTATCACATCAATGATCATTCAATTGTCGCTACAGCCAAAAGTGTTGGTCGGAGAGCAACGCGGTTTGCACCATTCGATTTCTCGTCACAAAATACGTCGGATTAGCCTATTACCAGCAGCACTGGAACAGTTTTTCCACTTTTGCATTTTTGCCTGGTCTTTTTGTTAATTGAAATCGGCTACACTGTACTATGTACCATCGCAACTGGTCATTACTATATTCAACTTTTGATTATTAATTATGTGCCCTTCGGTAGCCCAGAAGACGTCAAATCTTTGGGCCAAGCCCATTTTACTCACCCAGCAATTGTCTTACTTCTAAGTCCAAGACAATCTCAATGTCTTTATCTACGTGTAAAAAAACCACACCATTTGTACATAAAAAACACAAGGTACTAGATACAGTCTGCTGTATAAAGTACAATTGAACACTGACCCACATCAATAAGGTGCCAAAAGATGCGGAATTGGGCCAGGCATCGGCAGCTGTTGAAAAATTGCAAATTTCCCTGGTTTCCATGGAGTAAGAGCCGTTGCTGGGCACGTGATTATGACATCAATGATCATTCAATTGTCGCTACAGCCAAAAGTATTGGTCGGAGAGCAACGCGGTTTGCACCATTCGATTTCTCGTCACAAAATACGTCGGATTAGCCTCTTGCCAGCAGCACTGGAACAGTTTTTCCACTTTTGCATTTTTGCCTGGTCTTTTTGTTAATTGAAATCGGCTACACTGTACTATGTACTATGTATATTCAACTTTTGATTATTAATTATGTGCCCTTCGGTAGCCCAGAAGACGTCAAATCTTTGGACCAAGCCCATTTAAGTCACCCAGCAATTGTCTTACTTCTAAGTCCAAGACAATCTCAATGTCTTTATCTACGTGTAGAAAAACCACACCATTTGTACATAAAAAACACAAGGTACTAGATACAGTCTGCTGTAAAAAGTACAATTGAACACTGACCCACATCATTAAGGTGCCAAAAGATGCGGAATTGGGCCAGGCATCGGCAGCTGTTGAAAAATTGCAAATATCCCTGGTTTCCATGGAGTAAGAGCCGTTGCTGGGAACGTGAATATGACATCAATGATCATTCAATTGTCGCTACAGCCAAAAGTATTGCTCGGAGAGCAACGCGGATTGCACCATTCGATTTCTCGTCACAAAATACGTCGGATTAGCCTCTTACCAGCAGCACTGGAACAGTTTTTCCACTTTTGCATTTTTGCCTGGTCTTTTTGTTAATTGAAATCGGCTACACTGTACTATGTACCATCGCAACTGGTCATTACTATATTCAACTTTTGATTATTAATTATGTGCCCTTCGGTAGCCCAGAAGACGTCAAATCTTTGGGCCAAGCCCATTTTACTCACCCAGCAATTGTCTTACTTCTAAGTCCAAGACAATCTCAATGTCTTTATCTACGTGTAAAAAAACCACACCATTTGTACATAAAAAACACAAGGTACTAGATACAGTCTGCTGTATAAAGTACAATTGAACACTGACCCACATCAATAAGGTGCCAAAGATGCGGAATTGGGCCAGGCATCGGCAGCTGTTGAAAAATTGCAAATTTCCCTGGTTTCCATGGAGTAAGAGCCGTTGCTGGGCACGTGATTATGACATCAATGATCATTCAATTGTCGCTACAGCCAAAAGTATTGGTCGGAGAGCAACGCGGTTTGCACCATTCGATTTCTCGTCACAAAATACGTCGGATTAGCCTCTTGCCCAGCAGCACTGGAACAGTTTTTTCCACTTTTGCATTTTTGCCTGGTCTTTTTGTTAATTGAAATCGGCTACACTGTACTATGTACTATGTATATTCAACTTTTGACTATTAGTTATGTGCACTTCGGTAGCCCAGAAGACGTCAAATCTTTGGGCCAAGCCCATTTAACTCACCCAGCAATTGTCTTACTTCTAAGTCCAAGACAATCTCAATGTCTTTATCTACGTGTAGAAAAACCACACCATTTGTACATAAAAAACACAAGGTACTAGAATACAGTCTGCTGTAAAAAGTAAAATTAAACACTGACCCACATCATTAAGGTGCCAAAAGATGCGGAATTGGGCCAGGCATAGGCAGCTGTTAAAAAATTGCAAATTTCCCTGGTTTCCATGGAGTAAGAGCCGTTGCTGGGCACGTGATTATGACATCATTGATCATTCAATTGTCGCTACAGCCAAAAGTATTGGTCGGAGAGCAACGCGGTTTGCACCATTCGATTTCTCGTCACAAAATACGTCGGATTAGCCTCTTGCCAGCAGCACTGGAACAGTTTTTCCACTTTTGCATTTTTGCCTGGTCTTTTTGTTAATTGAAATCGGATACACTGTACTATGTACCATCGCGACTGGTCATTACTATATTCAACTTTTGACTATTAGTTATGTGCACTTCGGTAGTCCAGAAGACGTCAAATCTTTAGGCCAAGCCCATTTAACTCACCCAGCAATTGTCTTACTTCTAAGTCCAAGACAATCTCAATGTCTTTATCTACGTATAGAAAAACCACACCATTTGTACATAAAAAACACAAGGTACTAGATACAGTCTGCTGTAAAAAGTACAATTGAACACTGACCCACATCATTAAGGTGCCAAAAGTTGCGGAATTGGGCCAGGCATCGGCAGCTGTTGAAAAATTGCAAATTTCCCCTGGTTTCCATGGAGTAAGAGCCGTTGCTGGGCACGTGATTATGACATCAATGATCATTCAATTGTCGCTACAGCCAAAGAATTGGTCGGAGAGCAAACGCGGTTTGCACCATTCGATTTCTCGTCACAAAATGCGTCGGAATAGCCGCTTGCCCAGCATCACTGGAACAGTTTTTCCACTTTTGCATTTTTGCCTGGTCGTTTTGTTAATTGAAATCGGCTACACTGTACTATGTACCATCGCGACTGGTCATTACTATATTCAGCTTTGACTTTTAGTTATGTGCACTTCGGTAGTCCAGAAGACGTCAAATCTTTGGGCCAAGCCCATTTAACTCACCCAGCAATTGTCTTACTTCTAAGTCCAAGACAATCTCAATGTCTTTATCTACGTGTAGAAAAACCACACCATTTGTACATAAAAAACACAAGGTACTAGATACAGTCTGCTGTAAAAAGTACAATTGAACACTGACCCACATCATTAAGGTGCCAAAAAGATGCGGAATTGGGCCCAGGCATCGGCAGCTGTTGAAAAATTGCAAATTTCCCTGGTTTCCATGGAGTAAGAGCCGTTGCTGGGAACGTGAATATGACATCAATGATCATTCAATTGTCGCTACAGCCAAAAGTATTGCTCGGAGAGCAACGCGGATTGCACCATTCGATTTCTCGTCACAAAATACGTCGGATTAGCCTCTTGCAGCAGCACTGGAACAGTTTTTCCACTTTTGCAATTTTGCCTGGTCTTTTTGTTAATTGGAAATCGGCTACACTGTACTATGTACCATCGCAACTGGTCATTACTATATTCAACTTTTGATTATTAATTATGTGCCCTTCGGTAGCCCAGAAGACGTCAAATCTTTGGGCCAAGCCCATTTTACTCACCCAGCAATTGTCTTACTTCTAAGTCCAAGACAATCTCAATGTCTTCATCTACGTGTAAAAAAAACCACACCATTTGTACATAAAAAACACAAGGTACTAGATACAGTCTGCTGTATAAAGTACAATTGAACACTGACCCACATCAATAAGGTGCCAAAAGATGCGGAATTGGGCAGGCATCGCAGCTGTTGAAAAATTGCAAATTTCCCTGGTTTCCATGGAGTAAGAGCCGTTGCTGGGCACGTGATTATGACATCAATGATCATTCAATTGTCGCTACAGCCAAAAGTATTGGTCGGAGAGCAACGCGGGTTTGCACCATTCGATTTCTCGTCACAAAATGCGTCGGAATAGCCTCTTGCCAGCAGCACTGGAACAGTTTTTTCCACTTTTGCATTTTTGCCTGGTCTTTTTGTTAATTGAAATCGGCTACACTGTACTATGTACTATGTATATTCAACTTTTGACTATTAGTTATGTGCACTTCGGTAGCCCAGAAGACGTCAAATCTTTGGGCCAAGCCCATTTAACTCACCCAGCAATTGTCTTACTTCTAAGTCCAAGACAATCTCAATGTCTTTATCTACGTGTAGAAAAACACACCATTTGTACATAAAAAACACAAGGTACTAGATACAGTCTGCTGTAAAAAAGTACAATTAAACACTGACCCACATCATTAAGGTGCCAAAAGATGCGGAATTGGGCCAGGCATAGGCAGCTGTTAAAAAATTGCAAATTTCCCTGGTTTCCATGGAGTAAGAGCCGTTGCTGGGCACGTGATTATGACATCATTGATCATTCAATGTCGCTACAGCCAAAAGTATTGGTCGGAGAGCAACGCGGTTTGCACCATTCGATTTCGCGTCACAAAATACGTCGGATTAGCCTCTTGCCAGCAGCACTGGAACAGTTTTTCCACTTTTGCATTTTTGCCTGTCTTTTTGTTAATTGAAATCGGATACACTGTACTATGTACCATCGCGACTGGTCATTACTATATTCAACTTTTGACTATTAGTTATGTGCACTTCGGTAGTCCAGAAGACGTCAAATCTTTAGGCCAAGCCCATTTAACTCACCCAGCAATTGTCTTACTTCTAAGTCCAAGACAATCTCAATGTCTTTATCTAACGTATAGAAAAACCACACCATTTGTACATAAAAAAACACAAGGTACTAGATACAGTCTGCTGTAAAAAGTACAATTGAACACTGACCCACATCATTAAGGTGCCAAAAGTTGCGGAATTGGGCCAGGCATCGGCAGCTGTTGAAAAATTGCAAATTTCCCTGGTTTCCATGGAGTAAGAGCCGTTGCTGGGCACGTGATTATGACATCAATGATCATTCAATTGTCGCTACAGCCAAAAGAATTGGTCGGAGAGCAACGCGGTTTGCACCATTCGATTTCTCGTCACAAAATGCGTCGGAATAGCCGCTTGCCAGCATCACTGGAACAGTTTTTTCCACTTTTGCATTTTTGCCTGGTCTTTTCGTTAATTGAAATCGGCTACACTGTAGTATGTACCATCGCGACTGGTCATTACTATATTCAACTTTTGACTATTAGTTATGTGCACTTCGGTAGTACAGAAGACGTCAAATCTTTGGGCCAAGCCCATTTAACTCACCCAGCAATTGTCTTACTTCTAAGTCCAAGACAATCTCAATGTCTTTATCTACGTGTAAAAAAACCACACCATTTGTACATAAAAAACACAAGGTACTAGATACAGTCTGCTGTATAAAGTACAATTGAACACTGAACCACATCATTAAGGTGCCAAAAGATGCGGAATTGGGCCAGGCATCGGCAGCTGTTGAAAAATTGCAAATTTCCCTGGTTTCCATGGAGTAAGAGCCGTTGCTGGGCACGTGATTATGACATCAATGATCATTCAATTGTCGCTACAGCCAAAGTATTGGTCGGAGAGCAACGCGGTTTGCACCATTCGATTTCTCGTCACAAAATACGTCGGATTAGCCTCTTGCCAGCAGCACTGGAACAGTTTTTCCACTTTTGCATTTTTGCCTGGTCTTTTTGTTAATTGAAATCGGCTACACTGTACTATGTACTATGTATATTCAACTTTTGACTATTAGTTATGTGCACTTCGGTAGTCAAGAAGACGTCAAATCTTTGGCCAAGCCCATTTAACTCACCCAGCAATTGTCTTACTTCTAAGTCCAAGACAATCTCAATGTCTTTATCTACGTGTAGAAAAACCACACCATTTGTACATAAAAAACACAAGGTACTAGATACAGTCTGCTGTGAAAAGTAAAATTAAACACTGACCCACATCATTAAGGTGCCAAAAGATGCGGAATTGGCCAGGCATAGGCAGCTGTTAAAAAATTGCAAATTTCCCTGGTTTCCATGGAGTAAGAGCCGTTGCTGGGCACGTGATTATGACATCATTGATCATTCAATTGTCGCTACAGCCAAAAGTATTGGTCGAGAGCAACGCGGTTTGCACCATTCGATTTCTCGTCACAAAATACGTCGGATTAGCCTCTTGCCAGCAGCACTGGAACAGTTTTTCCACTTTTGCATTTTTGCCTGGTCTTTTTGTTAATTGAAATCGGCTACACTGTACTATGTACCATCGCGACTGGTCATTA